>NC_083585.1:48933842-49233842 GCF_027579695.1 Neoarius graeffei
GAGAGTAGAATGGATGGGAGAGCCAGCTGGCTAGGGTTATCTGTTAGTCTAGCACAGACACCCCCAAGCTTACTGCGTTTCCAGCTCCTCACATATCGCTTCCAGTGACTCCTCCCTGTATCATCGGCCTCAGGTGAGGCTGAGGACTGGAGGCCTGTTCTTTGCAGCAGGCCAAGGTTGCATAGTTTCTCCAGCAGATCATCTTTTCTGATGTTTTCTGCATGGTATCTGTATTAAAGGAGTTTCTGGTGATGGTAGACACGAACACCAGTTGATCTGATGTACCCATGTGCAGTACAGGATTGAGCAAAAGAATAAAATTACACAAAAAACCACCATTTTGGATCCGGAGAGGATGCTGCGTGCTACTGCTGTGCCGTCATCTTGTATCAACAACCAATTGTTTGGTTCTCTTACTAATGTTCTCCATACCTGGTCACTGATTTTAGTGGAACTTTAGGCAGGGTGAGAGTTGTTCCATTTTTTTTTCACCTTCATATGTGTTGGATTTAAATGAGTTTTACATGATGTTCAAAGTCTGGGGTATTTTTAAAAACGAATCCCTGATAGTTAACACTGTGTTGAGAATAATATTTGTATATTCAGCAAAAAGAGGTAAGGTCAGCCCTTTATCAAGAAAGGGCACATGAGAGTCATTTGTGAGTGTAACTTCTTGTGGTTCAAGGGAAATGAGGAAATGGGAGGCAAGCTTGCGGCAAATCAAAGCTATATTTTATTTTGGTTTAAATTCACTTTTCAGTGATTTTCTTCTCTCTGGTTACTGGCTTCTCTCTGTCAGCACACACAAATGTAAATAAATTGCTGGTCTTTGACACAGGTGAAAGCCATCATATGTCACATTCAACCTCCCTCCACTCTATCCACAGCTGTCACTTATTCACACACCCAAGCATGCTGGACTTTGTCTCTTGCACCAAGAGCTTGTGGCCGATGTACAGCAAAGGACGCTCCTTCCCCTCCACTACCTGAGACAAAACTCTCTAGCCCTCTGTCTGATGTGTCAATGGGCCCCCACACAAAACTGCTTTTACATGGATGAAAGCCTGTTTGCAAGGCCCCATCTACTGGACCAGGTCTGGTGCCCCTTTGTGTCCATGAGTTATTGAAATGATACTGCATTTCTGAACAACCCAAACAGAAGTGTGGCAAATTGGTGTAACCCATATTGAGTGGAAAAGGCTGTTTTTTGTTGTTTCTTCCCCCCTGGGGATATTAGAGTCAAGGTAATCTGCCAATACCCCTGAATAATATGTATCTAATTAATTGTTTAAAAATGACCTCTGATGTGAACAAGGTGGAGGCCCTAACTGAAATGCCAAAGGAAATGAATGGTAATATATGAAATGTGTGGAGTTATGAGAAACTGAGATTAAATATCTTCAGCCTAGATGTACAGAATGTAAACAGTTGACCTCAGTTACAAACTTAATAATGTATAAACAATTAAAACATCTAGATGGTAACAAAATAACTTGTTCATTCTCCTTCTTCCACTTGTTTTTTCCACTTCTTTTATGAAGTCAGACTGGCCAATTTGATCAAACATGATTTGAAAAAACAAATTTGACTGTATATACTACAAGACAGTACAGATACAACCCATATGAACTAGTTATGTAACTAATTAATCTAATAGCATAATTAATGAAAAGCACAGTCAGACATTTAAATTTACTCTGGACATCATATGAATAAATGCTCCAGTAGCTTCAATCAAGATTGACCCCAACTGGTATAAATGCCTGTTTCTGCCAGTTACCTGAATAACCAAAAGTGATGAGAGTTTATCACTTTATAATTATTTGTTTTGCCATATGCTTTTCACAGAGCAAGTATGAACTGTCATAGTTTTATTATCTTGGCAAAGAGGCTTTGTTTTCAGTTTGTCTGTTTTCAGTGTTTGGGTTTGTTTAACTGTTTCTCTGTCTTTGCAAGATTGCACAAAAACTTCCAACGTGATTTCCATGATGGAAGGGTGTAGCATGAGCCAAGGAAGAAAATGTAAAAATTTCCAATGGACATGAGGCATGGAGCAAATCCACAAACTCAGTTTCACTTTTGCTAATGTAAGGTACAGCATTTGTTCTTGGTGAAAGTCTGCATTAAAAATGAGTTACATCTTAAAATCCAGTAAATGACCGTAAAGTTCAATAGTAACAAAACATAGTAAGTGTAGAAATCCAATAACTCCATATCGTAATCTACATTCACAGGAACCAGTAATCCTGTAAGATGCACCAGTCAGTACATAATTCTAATAATATTGGAAATATATACAGACATATGAAGTGGTTGCAGCTGCAGATTTGACTATCATAGAAGAGTCAATAATTGTCCTTGGTGGAGGTCTGTGCTATCTGAGTGCCCTTCAAGTGCCCTTCACTCAAAATGTAAATGTTTATTTTAAACATAAAATCCTTCCAGGTGTACTGCTGGTTCAGTTGTTCCAGTTCAGATCAGTTTAGTGTATAGGTTTCTGGCCTACTGCTTGAAAGTTTGTGAATTGAATTCCCAGTATAAAGAAACACCCACTGTTTGGAAGTTGAGTATGAGCTTAACTCACTCTGAGTAAGTAGTTTTACAGACAGGGTACAAATGGAGGAAGAAAAAAAACAACAACAAAAAAGCATGATTTCATTGTAAGGTGATCAGCCACCAAGAGTCCAATCAAACAGTTTTATGCCACATTGGCACTGATTCTCCAGGATTCTGGAACTATACTGGAGGGATGAACACCATTCTTCCAAGATATTCTCTTGGTGGGTTTTTGCTGATGATGGATCAATGATGGTGGTGGAGGAGAGTCTTATTTGACACATTGCTCCAAAATCTCACATAAGATGCAGTTGGGTTCTCATCAGGTGACTGTAGAGGCCATAAAGTTGCAGTCAGAAATTTACATTCATGGTATATGGACATGAGCGCCATCATCTACATGAACATCATGGTAATGTTGTGCATTCAAAAATTTATTTGTTATGTTCTTTTTCTGTCACAGAATCATTGTACAACATATATCTTTCATAAGAAAAAATAATAATTTGGTGCCCATTTATTTTGGGTTTTCTGAAATTCTGAATATAATTCTGAAGTAAAATTGATATGTTCAGGGTCAAAAAGAGACATACAGCACACCAAAAATTTGGTCCAATGTCCCTTCAACGTTTCACCTTGAACAGATGCTTTTGGGAGTAAAGAAAAACAACTAACTTTTGTCAGAATGCTGGTTGGATATTTGAACAAAAGGTGACAGTTTGGGTCTTTTTCCAGCAAAGTGGTTTGGCAAAATCACTACACCTCCCATTAGCTGGTATTTACATACAATTGTTTGAAATTATGGTCTTAGAATCTGGCGTTGTTTCAAACTGGATCCAAGAGACATTCCTGTGTTGTGTAAACCTATGATCCTCTTTCTCAGATTTGCACTGAGCTTCTTGGACATTCCTATCATACCGTGTGTTGGTTAAACCAATGAGTGCAAACAAACCCTTTTAATCTTAGGACAGAGCTGCTAGGACCACAGTGGTCCATGAACCCTAACAGGAAGTTAAGAGTCCTTGACATTGGCAAGTTAAGACATTTTGGAAATTTCAGCACCACTCAATTAATAATCAAAGTGGGGTGGGGGGAAGACTATGTACATTCTTTACCCTGGATTTATAATTTTGACCTTGTGCTGATTTCAGAAAACCCAAAACACATGCATGAAATTCTTGGGTTTGTTTGTTTGTTTGTTTGTTTGTTGCCCCCCCAACAATCAGGTAAAATGTATGTTTTACAGCCTTTCTGCCACAGAAAAAGAAAAGTTCAAAAAAATAATTGAATGCCGAATATTGCCATGATATTCATGTCCATGATGACAGTCATGTCTGTGTTTGTAAATTTCTGACCAAAACTGTATGTAAATTAAATACAAAACAGGGCCTTGATTTAAATTTAATCAATCAGTGTTATTTCTGACAATTCAGAGGGCAAATTTTATAATATTAATTTCTAAAATTAAGAATACATAATGCAATTTTAATCAAAAGTTTAACTTTATACATTGCCAATATATAAAAAGAACTTCATTCTGGAAAATTATTATTTGTCTCATTGTTGTAAAAAAATGATGAGAGAACCATGAATATAAATGTTATTTTCTGAAACTTTTCTTTTTCAAAGGGATGACTCTGAAGAGCCTTTTTTGGCACCTTTACTTTCAATATTATAGTTTGATAAACATCGTGTTGTACTGTAGTTTCTGAAATGAATAAGTATGAAACATCGAACTAAATAATAAGTTTCTTTTATGACTGAGATATCTTTTTATTGAACAAGAAAGTGATATTCTGTCGAATTTCCTTTGTTTTCAAACCATATATGAGAGGGTTAAGAAAAGGAGGAAATACCATGAAAGATATCGCAAATGCTCCTCTTAAGTACTGGGATACATTTTCGAACCTGTGTGAAATTATGACAAACAGTGCAATGAATTCTGCACATAAGTAAACAACTAGGTGTGTACCGCATGTCTGAATCGCTTTGCTTTTTGCATCAGACTGTCTTTTAGAGACACAGGCGATTAGGATTTGAATGTATGTGAATAACATGATGAACACTGTGAGAATGTGTCGCAAAGCTGTAAGAGACAGCCCAAAGTAATTATTCAACCTTATGTCCCCACATATTAGCTTCAACAAACTTGGATTATTACAGAAAGGGTCAACTATTCTCGTGCTACAAATCTCTTGACGGTAGCTCAGAGCAAATAGTAAACCAATCACTGTAAAATCTATTGTCCATACTGTAATTATGATTTTCAACAAGTTATTTGTGGACATTAAGATGTGATATTTCAATGGGCAGCAAATTGCAATATATCTGTCATAAGCCATCGCAATTAGAATAAGAAATGATCCAGTTCCATACAAATGTATCAAGAAGGCTTGGACATAACATGCAGAATAAGTGATTGATCTAATCTGTGAAAGCATGCTTGTCATGATCTGAGGAAAAAGGGCAGAGGCACCTACAATGTCATTAACTGGCATGTTTAACAACAATATGTGCATCGGTTTATGAAGCTTTTGGTTCAGAGCAATTGTTAGCAGTAATGTAATATTGAAAAACAAAATAGCACAATAGGTAAGCATTCCAAACATGAACACTGGTAAAATATGAGGTGGTGATATGCCCAGTGGTTCCAAAGTAAGAAGTGTTGAATATGTTGACATGTTGGAATCCATTATCCCTCTCTTTATTGTGTGGCAAGAACAAAAGTCCTAAAAGAGACAGGAAAAATGCAAATGGGTACACAGGTTTTCTCAAATATGCACAGGAGTTGTTTTTTTTTTTCATACCTCATTTAAAAATGAATTTAGATTGCTTACCACAAATCTATGATCACAGAATTTGGCAAAAGTTTGTACGATTTAACAATAGTTAAATCCTCACAATATGATGGAACTTCTCAGATGCCCATCCTTTCAGATGAGGCAAAGTTCTTTATCTCAGATTGCCATTTAAGAGATGTTAAGACTTCATGGCCCATCCTTTTTAATGACTGAGTGACCCCATTTCATGAGTAATTACCTTGGGAAAACCTCTGTTTAAACCAATAGGGAAGAAGAATAGATAGTTTTCACTGACATCACAGCATTCCGGGGAACGCCCCCCAGCCGCCATCTTGTGAGGCAAACAAAACGGACCACTACCGGCTACGTTATCTCGGATGAATTTATGAAGTTATATAGTCAGTTTTCTAAAATAAAGATCAATGTCAACAAAATCAAGCAAACAGAAGTATATAGATACATTAGACGACATCTCACGACAACGGTATGCAGCCAAACTGGCCTTGATTGGGGGAATTGACCCCTACAAAGTGGACAAAGATGCATTTTCAAGTGACTATGCAGGGCTGCCAAAGCCTGAAACTGCCAAAGCCTGCTCCAAAGCCTGAAACTGACTTCATCAAACTTTAAAGGCTGTCTGATATATACAACTTTATATATTCACAGTGCGCCTTTTGTCGGATGCCGCCTGAATCGCGCAGATCCGATTTTTTTTTTAGGGGGGGCGTTGGAGTGTCTGATTATAATTTCAAAGTAAATTCTCTATTAAAATGACTAAATAAGCAAATTCGTTACAGTCCATGAAACAGGAAGTATAAGGATGAGAAAAAAACAGTTTAAATTGGAAAGCTGCGCACATTTGCGCAGTCCTGCACACCGCTCGGGCTGCGCAAATGTGCGCAGCTTTCCAATTTAAACTGTTTTTTTCTCATCCTTATACTTCCTGTTTCATGGACTGTAACAGATTTGCTTATTTAGTCATTTTAATACAGAATTTACTTTGAAATTATAATCAGACACTCCAACGCCCCCCTAAAAAAAAAAATCGAATCTGCGCGATTCAGGCGGCATCCGCCAAAAGGCGCGCTGTTTGCATCCCAAACACAAATTAAATTATACAGAATAGACCTAAAATGTTTTTCAAAAATGACCCTTGCGTGAGTGAAGTGACAACTTTCAAATAGAAACGTGACAAACGAGTGATATTAAGTGTACATTACAACGTAAACGTACACTCAGCGGTTCCAGTTAGGCATTCTCCAGAGATTGTTCACATGATGTTTTGGTTTCCAAATACAAACTTAAACACAATTGATTGTTTATTTAAACAACTTACCACTTATAAAATGATCGGAGCAGACTTTGCTGTGTTTGGAAGGCTGATAATCCTTGAGGTTGATTCTCGCAAGCCATAGATTTCTCCTTTGTATGCTGAGTTTGTTTGCTCGCCTTCGTGCTCCCGTACAGTGGGAATTCCATAAAAGCTCCGCTTGACTTCATCATTTGACCTATTATGACAGCCATGAATACAACAGGTGTGCACCATTGCTAGCTTTAAATAGCCTGCTTGGGTTCTTTTGAAGACTTTGTACTCATGCGTCACAATGTGTGCTCAGTCACCCGTACGGTAAGCTTGACCCGCAAGATGGCCGCCACTAGGGAATCCCCGACTCTGTGACGTCATGTGTAAACTATCTATAAGACGGATGGAATGGAATTAGCCCATTCAGAACGTGGGTCCATTGTAATATCTCATCTCATCTCATTATCTCTAGCCGCTTTATCCTTCTACAGGGTCGCAGGCAAGCTGGAGCCTATCCCAGCTGACTACGGGCGAAAGGCGGGGTACACCCTGGACAAGTCGCCAGGTTATCACAGGGCTGACACATAGACACAGACAACCATTCACACTCACATTCACACCTACGGTCAATTTAGAGTCACCAGTTAACCTAACCTGCATGTCTTTGGACTGTGGGGGAAACCGGAGCACCCGGAGGAAACCCACGCGGACACGGGGAGAACATGCAAACTCCGCACAGAAAGGCCCTCGCCGGCCCCGGGGCTCGAACCCAGGACCTTCTTGCTGTGAGGCGACAGCGCTAACCACTACACCACTGTGCCGCCCCCATTGTAATATGTTTTCAGTCATTCTTCATGAACATTCATATATTCAGAATCAGATAACTTTTCCTTTTAATAGAGTGCCAACCTATCAGAGTCAAGCTTTTGAGTGTCACATGGAAAATTTTCATCACGCATATGTGAGGAGAGGAAGGACATTTTAATCGTTATTGCTTTTTGGAAAGAATGTGGTAGAAAGTTTATTTATATATTTATTTATTTTCTTGTTTTTTAGTGCATATTTTCCCCTTATATTTTATGCTGTTTTTAAATAAAATAACAGAACATACATTTTCATAGCTGCAGTTTACAGCATTACAGGTCCAAAATATTCGAGCTGATATATATCTATTTAAGAGAGATCAACTCAGTATTGCATTGCATGAAAAATGAGATTGTCCTCAATAAATGGCACTGTAAATGATGAATGTCATGGAAATAGTGAGCTTTCAGTGATCCTTTTGCACTGTTCCTTTTCTGTGGCAGAATGATTGTACAAGATGCAGCTTTCATAGTGGAAAAAAGGAATTTGGTGCCCATTTATTTTGGGCTTTCTGAAATCAGCACAAAGTCATAATTATACATACAGGGTCAAAAATATACAAAATGCACACCTAATATTTGATTAAATATCCCTTAGAAATTTCACCTTGACCAGATACTTTTGATTTTCAGAAACTGATCACAGGGTGACAGTTTGGGTCTTCTTCCAGAAAAGTGGCTTGGCAAAGTGGTAACACCTCCCAATAGCTTGTATTTCCAGACATTTGTTTGAAATGATGGTCTGAGAGTCTGCAGTTGTTTAGAAATGGATCTAATAGACATTCCTGTGTTGGATGATGCTCTTCCTCAGATTTCCACTGAGCTCCTTCAACTTTCCTGTGTTGGTCAATTGAATTAGTGCAAACAATGGAATTAGTGCAAGTTAAGACATTTTGGAAGTTTCAGCACCACTGAATTACTTATCTGGGGGGTTGAGTATGTAAATGGTTTACCGTGGATTTATAATTTTGACCTTGTGTTGATTTCAGAAAACCCAAAATAAATGAAAGCTTGTATATCGAATAAATTTTTTATTTCACAGTCATTTAAGATGTATGTTTTTCAATCATTCTGCAACAGACAAAGAATACGGGTAGTCTAAAGAAATCATTGAAAGCTGAATATTGTCATGTCTATATATGTAAACTTATAATGGCAACTGTATGATTTACACGATTTTCATTCTCCACAAAACATCCGTTGATTTTAAATTTAATCAGTATTATTTGTCACTACCAGAAGGATAATTCTTATAAGATTTATTTCCAAAATTAACAATAAACAATGCAATTTGAAATAAATGCTGAGCTATAAAAAGAACTTAATTATGGAAAATCAAGATTTGTTTAAATGCAGAGGCGGACGTTCACTGTCCTTGAGTGTACATGAGACAAAATCAAGAATTCTTCTTTTTCTTCTTCTGAATAGTATATGTCTGTCAAGATTGCATTGTAGTTTCTGCAATTAATAAGTATCAAACATCACACTCACAAAGAATTTTCTGTCATGACTGAGAGATCTTTGTACAGAACAAGACAGTAACGTTCTGTCGAATTTCCTTTGTTTTCAAACCATATATTAGAGGATCAAGAAAAGGAGGAAATACCATCAAAGATGTGGCAATTGTGCCTCTTATGTACTGGGATACATTTGCAAATCTGTGTGAAATTATGGCAAACAGTGAAATGAATTCTAAACGTAAGTAAACAACTAGGTGTGTACTGCATGTCTGAATTGCTTTGCTTTTTGCATCAGACTGTCTTTTATGGCCCTTTTCCACTACCCTTTTTCAGCTCACTTCAGCTCGCTTCAGCTCACTTCAGCCCGACACGGCTCGCGTTTTGACTACCAAAAAACAGCACGACTCGGCTTGCTTCAGCCCTGCTTAGCCCCTAAAACTCGCACCGTTTTGGAGTGGGGCTGAAGCGAGCCAAACCGTGCCGAGTGAGGCTGGGGGCATGAGGAGACACTCCCCTGTGCACTTATTGGTGAGGAGGAGTGTCCTCACATGCCCACACATGCCCCGCGAGCACGCTGGGATCTGTAAACACCGTAAACCCGGAAGAAGGAGAATTATGAGAATTATGAAGCCTTATGCGCCTCGCCTCATCTATACGCTCTTGCCAGTATCTGTTGGCGTTGTCGGTGACCACAAGCCACAGAACCAAGACCAGCAACACTAACGACTCCATGTCCTCCATGTTTATTGTTTACTATTCGGGTTGTGAGACTACCGCTTAAAAGCTCACTGATGTCACTGTTTGCGCTGCTTAACGACATCACGTGACGTCCACCCACTTTCGCTAACTCCACCCAATGTGTCCACCCACTTCCAGCCAGCACGGTTCAGCGTGGTTGTAGTCGAAATGCAACTCCAACAGCCCCGCTCAGCCCGACTCAGCACGGCACGGCTCAGCCCGACTCAGCCGTGTTTGTAGTGGAAAAGCGGCATTAGAGTCACAGGTGATTAGGATTTGAATGTACCGTATGTGAATAACATTATGAACAGTGTTAGAATGTGTAGCAAAGCTGTAAGAGACAGACCATAGTAATTATTCAACCTCATGTCCCCACATATTAGCTTCATCAAACTTGGATTATTACAGAAAGGGCCAACTATTCTCATGCTACAAATCTCTTGACAGTAGCTCAGAGCAAGTAGTAAACCAATCACTGTAAGGTCCATACTGTAATTATTATTTTCAACAAGCTATTTGTGGACATCAAGATGTGATATTTCAATGGGCAGCAAATTGCAATATATCTGTCATAAGTCATAGTGGTCAGAATAAGAAATGTCCCATCCCCATGTAAATGTATCAAGAAAGCTTGCACATAACAAGCAGAATAAGTGATTGATCTATTCTTTGAAAGCATACTTGTCATGACCTGAAGGAAAAGGGCAGAGGCACCTACAATGTCATTGACTGGCAGGTTAAACAACAGTATGTGCATCGGTTTGTGAAATTTTTGGTTCAAAGCAATTGTGATCAAGAATGTAATATTGAAAAATAAAATAGCACAATAGGTAAGCATTCCAAACATGAACACTGGTAAAATATGAGGTGGTGATATGCCCAGTGGTTCCAAAGTAAGTAGAGTTGAATATGTGGACACACTGGAAACCATTATCCTTCTCTTTATTGTGTGGCAAGAAGAAACATCCTAAAAGAGACAGAAAAATTGCAAATGGGTACACAGGTTTTCTACAATATGCACAGAATTGTTTATTATTATTATTATTATTATTATTACTACTACTACTACTACTACTACTACTACTAATAATAATAATAATAATAATAATAATAACTAATTTAAAAATGCACTTAGATTGCTTACCCCAAATCTCTGATCAAGAATTTGGCAAAATATTGTACAGTTTAACAATAGTTAAATCTTAACAAGATGCTTGGAACTTCTCAGATGTTCATCCTTTCAGATAATGAAGTTATTTTCCTCAGATTGCCAATTAATATACTTTAAGAGTTCATGACCCATCCTTTTTAATGCCCGATTGACCCCATTTCATGAGTAATTGCCTTGTGGAAACCTCTGAGTAAACCAATAGGTCAGAAGAATAAGACAAATGTAATGGGAATCAGAACCCATTGTAATATGTATGTTTTCAGTGATTCTTCATTAAAATGCAGACATTCAGATAACTTTTCCTGTTAATTGACTGCTAACCTATCAGACTCAAGCTTTTGAGTATCACATCACACACATTTCGAGAGTCAGGACATTTGAACTTTTAAATGTTAATTGTTTTTGGAAAGAATGTGTTAGGAAGTTAGTTCATTCATTCATTCATTCATTCATTCATTCATTCATTTATTATTAATGCATATTTTTGCATTATATTTGATGATATTAAAAAATATCACAGAACATACATTTTCATAAATGCACTTTACAACATTACAGGTCTAAAATATTCAAGGTGATGCATATCTGTGTAGTAGAGATCAACTCAGTGTCCCATTGCATGAAAAGTGGGATTTTCCTCTACAAACAGCACTGTAAATTATTCTGGAACTGCAAGTTAAAGGCTGTAACATTGGAATTTGTAGGTTGCATGGAAATGTTCCCCACTGATACTGATGTTTAACTGCTGAAGTTCCTTCCCAGTAAACACACAACGTATATACGACGTAGTGGTTAGGTAGTGGTTTGATAATGTCAGGGAAATACGTCATCGTTACGTAGTAGGCACGTCCTAATACAACGTGGTGCCAAAATGTAATGATAACATAGTGGTAATACGTAACGACAACGTAGTTGTAATACGTAACGACAACGTAGTGGTAATACGTAATGACAACGTAGTGGTAATACCTAATGACAACGTAGTGGTAATACGTAACGACAATGTAGTGGTAATACCTAACAACAACGTAGTGGTAATACATAAAGACAACGTAGTGGTAATACATAACGGACATGTTATCTGGTGACCATCCAGTGACGTATGTTCTACTACGTAGTCTACATGTTGTGTGTATTTTCTATTTGATGATCGATGTATTAATAATTTGTTTTTGTACATTTTGTTGTATGTCTCTATGAATAACATTAACAATGTGATCTTGGTCTGTTGATGAACTGATCGTATTTTAACTTTAAAATAGAGCTGAATGAGGCTATTTCAATTAAATAAAAGTTTGTAGATTCATGATTTTGCAGTTTGTCTTATCAGTTTATCTGCATTGTAACCCTCTAATATAACTATTAGTGGTATTTTTTTATCCAAAATCATCTTCGGTGCACGCAAAACTTTAACTGAAGAGGAGGACTTTTACATGATCCGTGATTGCCAAGAAATTATTTCCGTGACCAGTGATTTGAGCCTGTTTCTATTCCTGTGATGTGTGATCGAGAATGTTTATGTTTGTGACCCACAGGGGCGGATCCAGGGGAGGGGTTTAAACCCCCCCCCCAGCAACCAGGGGAGGGGGGAGGTATAAAAGAGTAAACACAACAGAAAGCTTGAAGCAAGCAAAATTATTCAAAATATGCTCAAATTCACTGAATGAACATGTACAGAAGATGGTTTGTTGTTTTATTTTGCCCCAAGTGTCCAGCCATGGTATTATGATGAGCCACATGGAAGAGGAGATCCCTATGGTTCTTCAGAACCATCAACTGGGTTGTTTCTTCTTAGGTCCGAGTGTCCATTGTCATGCAATATGGTCTATCCTTAATAATTGAAGAATAAGGAATGTACAAGAACAACATGAGGCCAGACTGTTTGACCAGCAATTACTCTCACTTGGACAAAAGTGTATTTTGGAGTCTCATCATGCAATTCTGCCACTGGGAAATCCCTGAGGGGAATCCCATGGAAGGGTGGAGGGGCAGAGCCTTCCCTACCCTTTGTGTCCCTCTAATACAGAGCTGACAAAGATGACTCAGGGACTGCCTCCCCAGTTAATGCTGCACACATCCAACACTGTATCTGTCTACCACTGACAATGGACACACTCTGTCATTCCCTCTGGCAACTGGGTGATGAACTGCTCCTTCACAACTCCACCAATGATTCCCTCAATGTCATGGTCTTCTGACCTTGACCACCGCTGGCAGATGTTGCAGACTTGTTGGATGAATCCAGCCAGCCAGCCAAACTCATCCATTGTTAGCATGCAGAACCACTGACATTGCTGCTCTGGGGTGTGGCTGATACACTGCAAGATGACTCATTTCAGGTCTGGGTACAGAAGCATATTGTTGGTGAGCAGTTGCTGTGCTGCAAGCTGGGCCTGCCCAGAAAGGAGTGGCAGTAGCTGAGCCACTTGCTGCTCATCTGGCCATCCCCATGCCTCTGTGGCTCACTCAAAGAGATCCAAGAAAGGCCTCTGGATCATCGTGCAGTCCCATCTTGTTGAGAGTGACATGGGAGAAGCCTGCAGACACTGTTGGGACTCCTACTGGGGTACCCACCAATGTAATCAGGCTCCAGAGCACCTGCTGAAATCCTGCTGGGCTTCCCTGCACCTGATGAGTGTATATTGGTTGATTTTGGTGGGTGGGGGCAAGGGCATGGACCAAGGAGGACTCCAGGACAGAGCTTCAGCTGCAGATCCCTCATTTTTGGCACAATTCTAACAGTTCCCAAAGGGAGGTTGGGACACTGAAGGCCTGGGACAAATAGTGTACATTAGTTAGGCTTTTTGACTTTCCATTTTTCAGCTTATCTTTCAGTTATCTTCAAATGATTTTCTTAAAATGGAGTTTTATGTTTAATGTTTTATGTATGTTGTACAATCATTCTGCCACAGAAAAGGAACAGTTCAAAGAAATCATAGAAAGCTCAATATTTACATGGCATTCATGGATATGATGTCATATGTCATGAATGTAAATTTCTGACCACAACTGTATGGCCTCCAGGAGACTTTAGACCACTTCTTGCTTCCATCTGCTAACAAGCTTTATGGATATGCCGATTTCATTTTCCAGCAGGACTTAGTATCTGCCCACAATGCCAAAACTATGACCAAATGGTGTGCTGACCATGATATTACTGTGCATAATTGGCCAGCCTGTCTGACCTGAACCCACAGAGAATCTATGGGTTATTGTCAAAAGGAAGATGAGAAACACTTGACCCAAAAATACAGACGAGCTGAAGGCTGGTATCAAAGCGACCTGGGCTTCAAGCTGATCATCTCAGTGCCATGCCGCATTGATGCAGTAATTCATGGGAAAGGAGCCTCAACTAATATTGAGTGTATAAATGAGCTTTTCAGAATTTTGGCATTTATATACTGGAAATCATTTTCTGATTGATATTAAGAATCCATCCATCCATCTTCTATGGCTTATCTGGATCCGGATTGTGGGGGTAGCAACCTAAGCAGAGCAGCCCAGACTTCCCTCTCCCCGGCCACCTCCATCAGCTCTTCCGGGGGAATACCAAGGCATTCCTAGGCCAGCCGAGAGATGTAATCTCTCCTCCCAGTGGGGAATGCCCAGAAAACCTCCCTTGGGAGGCGTCCATGGAGCATCCTAGCCAGTAAATTGAGAGCTTTGCCTTTTGGCTCAGCTCTCTCTATACCACAACAGACCATCACTGCAGATGCTGCCCTGATACATCTAACTCCTGCTCCCCCTTACCCGCACTCATGAACAAAACCCCAAGATAATTAAACTCCTTCATTTTAGGTAGCAACTCCCCCTGACCCAGAGTAGGCACTCCACCTGTTTCCGGCTGAGCGCCATGGACACGGACTTGGAGGTGCTGATCCTCATCCCAGCCGCTTTGCTCTTCCCAGCCTCATCCCAAGTCCATCCTAGCACATGCTGTAAGTCAAAGATTGATGAAGCCAACAGGACCACATCATCTGCAAAAAGCGGAGACGTGATCCTGCTGCCACCAAACCGGACACCCTCTGCCCCTTGGCTGTGCCCAGAAACTCTGTCCATAAAAGTTATGAACAGAACCAATGACAAAGGGCAGCCCTGGTGGAGTCCCACATGCACCAGAAACGAGTTCAACTTACTGCCAGCAATATGAACCAAACTCCTGCTCCAGTCTTACAGGGTCCGAATGGCCTGCAGTCGTGGGCCCCGAACCCCAGACTCCCAAAGCACCCCCCACAGGGCACCATGAGGGACATGGTCATAAGCCTTCTCCAGGTCCACCAAACGCATGTAGACTGGTTGGGGAAACTTCCATGCACCCTCCAGTGCCTTTGCAAGTGTAAAGAACTGGTCCAGTATTCCATGACCAGGATGAAAACTGCATTATTCCTCTTGGATCTGAGGTTCGACTATTGACTGGGCTCTCTTCTCCAGCATCCCAGCATAGGTTTTCCCAGGGAGGCTGAGAAGTGTGATCCCCTATAGTTAGAACACACTCTCCGGTCCCCTTTTTTTTTGAAAAGGGGGACCACCACCCCAGTCTGCCAATCCAGAGGCACTGTCCCTGACCTCCATGCAATGTTGAAGAGGCATGTAAGCTAAGACAGCCCAAAAACATCCAGTGCCTTCAGGAACTCAGGATGAATCTCATCCACCTTCTGGCCCAGCCACTGAGGAACTTTTTAACCACCTCGGCAACCTCAGCCCCTGTGATGGGTGAGTCCTCCCAAGCACCCTCAGACTCTCCGTCCTACTCGGACAACATGAAAGTGGGATTGAGGAGATCTTCAAAGTATTCCTTCCACCATCAGGCAGTGTCCTCAGCTGAGGTCAACAACACTCCATCCTCACTGTAAACAGTAGGGACAGAGCACTGCTTCCCCTTCCTGAGGTGCTGAATGGTTTGCCAGAATCTCTTCGAGGCCAACCAAATGCCACTTTCCATGGCCTCACCAAACTCCTCCCACACCCTAGTTTTTGCTTCAGTGACTGCCAGAGCCACATTCTGCTTCGCCCGTCGGTATCTGTCAGCTGCCTCTGGAGACCCACAGGCTAACCAAGCCTGATAGGACTCCTTCTATAGCTTGACGGCTCCCCTCACTGTCGGTGTCCACCACCGGGTTTGGGGATTACCACCACGACAGGCACCAACAACCTTGCGGCTGCAGCTCTGCATGGCCACCTCACCAATGGACGTGTGGAACATGGTCCACTCAGACTTAATGTCCCCATCTTTCCCCGGTATGCAGTTGAAGCTCTGCCGGATGTGGCAGTTGAAGATCCGATGGACAGAAGCCTCTGCCAGACATTCCCAGCATACCTTCACTACACTTTTGGGGCTGTCAGGTCTGTCCGGCCTCCTCCCCTGCCATCTGATCCATCTTGCCACCAGGTAGTGATCAGTTGACAGATCTGCTCCTCTCTTGACCCGAGTGTCCAAGACATATGGTTGTAGATCAGATGAAATGACTACAAAGTCAATCATCGACCTACGACCTAAGGTGTCCTCATGCCACATGCACTTATGGACACCCTTATGCTTGAACATGGTATTCATTATGGCCAAACTGTGCATGGCACAGAAGTCCAACAACTGAACACCACTTGGGTTCAGATCTGGCAGGCCATTCCTCCCAGTCACACCCCTCTAGGTCTTACTGTCATTGCCCACATGAGCACTGAAGTCTCCCAGTAAAACAATGGAGTCCCCTCATGGTGCACTGTCTAGTACCCCACTCAAGGACTCCAAAAAGGCTGGGTACTCTGAAATACCATTTGGTGCATAAGTGCAAATGACAGTCAGAGACTGTTCCCTGACCCAAAGGAGCAGGGAAACAACCCTCTCATTCACTGGGGAGAGCGCCAATGTTAGCACACTGAACTGGGGGGCTACCAATAGCCCCACCCCTGGCCGGCGCCACTCACCCTTGGCAACTCCAGCATAGAAGAGAGTCCAACCCCTCTCCAGGAAATTTGTTCCAGATCCCAAGCTATGCATTGAGGTGAGCCCAACTATATCTAGTCGGTACTGCTCAACCTCATGCACAAGCTCAGTCTCCTTTCCCACTAGAGAGGTGACATTCCATGTCCCAAAAGCCAGTTTTGTCAGTTGGGGATCAGTATGCCAGCACCTCTGCCTTTGGCTCCCACCTAATCCACAGTGCACCGAACCCTTTTGGCACCTCCTGCCAGTGGTGGGTCCACAGGAGAGTGGTTCCATGTTGCTCATTTAGGCTGGGCCTGGCCAGGCCCCATGGACATAGGCCTGGCCACCAGTCGTTCGCTGATGAGCCCCTCCCCCAAGCCTGGCTCCAAGGTGGGGCCCCAGTATCCCTGGCCTGTGCGAGGGTACTTGGATACCTGTTTTTCCTTTCATATGGTTCATTTTGAACCACTCTTTGTCTGACTTCACTCTAGGACCTGTTTGCCTTGGGAGACCCTACCAGGGGCAAATGCCCCAAAAACATAGCCCCTAGAATCCCTGAGACAGTTAAACCCCTCCACCACATTAAGGTGATGATTCAAGGAGGGGTGATATGAAGAAATATTCTAATAATTTGAGATACTAGATTTCTGATTTTCATGAGCTATAAGCCATAATCATCAAAATTAAAAGAAAAAAAGGCTTGAAATATCTCCTGTTATATGTAATGAGTATAGGACATATGGAAGTTTACCTTTTTGAATTAAATTATGAAAAAAAAAAAACTTTTTCACAATATTGTATTTTCGCCCGTAGTCAGCTGGGATAGGCTCCAGCTTGCCTGCGACCCTGTAGAACAGGATAAAGCAGCTAGAGATAATGAGATGAGATGAGATGAGACAATATTGTATTTTTTTGAGCTGCAATAATGTGTGGCTGATATGAAATGTGGACATTAAAATGTTTTATATATATACTGTGTGTATATATATATATATATATATATATATATATATATATATATATATATATACTGTGTGTATATATATATATATATATATATATATATATATATATATATACTGTGTGTGTATATATATATATATATATATATATATATATATATATATATATATATATCAGGGGCGATTTCTCAGAGACAACAAGGGAAGCCAAGCTTCCCCTAAAATTCTCTCCCCAAACTGCGGCGTCTACGACGTTGAATTCTCATTAAAACAATAACTTGCATAACATAATATATGCCCAAGATTGTATTTATGTTCATAACTATCCTGTAACTTATTTGAGTGATGTCTGACAAACTTGCAGTTCGCTATGAGAATCACCTTTGCTGCCAGGCTGTAACCTTTCTTATTTCAATGGGCTCTATGGACTGGCAGCAGTGTTGCCAGATTGGGCGGTTTTAAGTGCATTTTGGCGGGTTTTGAACATATTTTGGGATGGAAAACGTCAGCAGTATCTGGCAACACTGACTGGCAGCCGGGTATCCGTTGCAGTCTACGAGACGGCTCTGAACAGCCAATTTCGGCTAGTTGTTATTGGTTAAAATCAACAAAATCGTCACTTCCAGGGAAGCCGGGCTTCTCTGGGACTAAACGAGACAGTGGGAGGGACAAGAAGCCGGGCTGATAAAGGATTATTGGAGGTGGTGTTTGAAAGACATGAGGAGGGCAGTACTTCGGCGAGGAACACAGAAGCATGATCAGTCCCTAGCGGATGTCGAGAAAGTGTAGTCGTGTGCCAAAGTGCTGTCCGAATTTCTTTTCATATAAAGGTTTCTTCTCATTGATGTCTCTGTACATTACTCTGTAAACAAATGTAAATATTACTCGTTGTGCTCCGTTAACTTTCATCCATGCTATCAGTTTGATCATTCGTGATTTCACTCGTTTATTTCATTTGTAGTTCAATCTGGTTGTAGTCTAGCTTGAGCCTTATTGGGATCTGCAGTACTAGCTGCTAACAGAAATTGGTGAAGTCTCTGGAAAGCACAACCAGCTGGTATGACAGGGTCACAGACCATTTTCTGGAAAAGGAGCGGAGGGCAGAATTTGTGTATACAGTATATAGTGTTCATGTTCATGAATCTGAAGTGTTTATATTGTTCAGTAATGTTAAGAGAATGGTGGGCTCTGTGTTATAGGTTATACCTGGGTATAATATTCAAGGTTCTGTGTGTTGCATAGCCTACCTGGTTATGAATTTCCAGACTGTGTTGCAGAAGATGTTCAAGGATGTGTTGCACAGCTGGGTGTTGTGTTAAAGACTCTGTGTTGCATATCAGGGTATGATGTTCAAGGCTCTTCATTGAATAGCCAGTGATTTTTGGATGTTTGATATTTTTGATTAAGGATATGAGGTACTAGCCTGGCAAGCCAGACTATAACATGAAATGTACAAGCAAAAATACTTTCTGCCACTAGGTAGGGTTGTCTAGTTCACTATGCTAATGGGGCACACCTTTCTATGCTTTGATATCCGGCCTGCAGGTTTTATGATGAATGCGTAAAATGGGCTTCCCCTGTTTTAAAAACCAGCAGCCGGCACTGATATATATAATGACTAATCTGGTTCTGTGTGTACTATAGGAAAGTCAACATGGTGTCTTTCTGGTGTATCTGCTGCCCACATTGATGAACTGCTCAATTGGTTAAGTGCGACTCACTTTAATTCAACACTGGATTGAGCAAAGAGGTATTGGCAGATCCCCTTGACTCTATTATCCTGTGAGAAAACAGCCTTTTCCATTCTGTTTGGTTGACACCCATTTGTCGCCCTTCCTTTCAGGTTGTTTGGGGCCCTAATGACGTTTCAGCATCTCATGGAATGAATTATTGGTCCCCACAAGGCGTATGCTACGGCCTATTTAGATGACATAATTATTTATAGTCATGATTGGGAGCAGCATTTACAACATCTCAGGGCTGTCCAGAGGTCACTTAAGCATGCAGGGCTCACAGCAAACGTGAAAAAATGTGAAACTGAACATGTGGAAGTATGCTATCTGGACTTCCACTTGGGTCATGAGCAGCTGCATCCCCTAATTGATGAGTTCAGTGATTATGGCTTGCCCAACACCTAAGACCAAAAATTGGGTGAAGCAGTTCCTGGGGCGAGCTGGCTATTATAGGTGGTTCATGCCTAACTTTTCAGATGTCATCAGCCCACTGACTGACCTCACTAAAAAGGGACACCGGATCCGATCCAGTGGATGTGGCCACGTGAATGGGTTTTGCTCAGGTGAAAGTGGTTTTGTGTGGAGGACTGCTGTTGTATTTTCCTGACTTTTCCCTTGCTTTTGTTTTACAAACAGATGCATCAGACAAAGGTCCGGGGGCCATTTTGTCCCAGGTGGTGAAGGGGGAGGAGCACCTGGTGCTGTACATCAGCCGCAAGCTCTCCATGTGAGAGTCAAAATACAGCACCATAGAAAATGAGTTCCTGGCCATCATGTGGGCAGTGTTCATTCTCTGGTACTACTTGCTAGTCAATTCTTTATATTTGAGGTGGCCCACAGGCTGGGGGTGCAGATGGTCATGGCAGATTACCTCTTTCACCAGGGTTGGGGAGTCAGTTGCAGGCCGGATGGCTCGCTGAGTCAGGCGGTGGGGGTATGTATGTGGCAGCGAGAGTATAGTAGAGCATCAGCTGTGAACGGTGAAGAGTTAGGTTGCACCAGGAGGTAACGTGATGAGGTACTACACCTGTGTCTAATTACTGGCTGTCTACTAACATGTATCTTTGTGTGTCTTTCAGATAGCCAGTACTGAGAGAGAGGACTGTATTTCCCCACCTATATGTCAGTGTGTGAACATTAGAATCACTGAAAAGTATAAATAAAAATAAAAGCATACCTTGAATTGCAGTGCCTGTTCCTCATTGCCCACTCTCCTAAAGTTGTTCCAGATGCCCATGCCAAGTCTGCATTCTGACAATCTAGTGTGGTGGACTTCAGGCATTCTTCCAGAGCAGCAATAAGGGACTGCTTGCTGGCATGATTCTTGAGGTTGTTGATATTTAGGTGCTTTGGCACCTTTGTGCCTTGAGGATGCCTTTTCGCTTGGATGCAGATGTTGAGCTTGGAGACTATGAGGTGGTGATCAGCCCAGAACTCTGCATCACACATCGCTTTAATGATGTGAACATCCTCCTTGTCACTCTTTCTGATGATAACATAGTCAATGAGATGCTGCTGCTTAGAGGAGGATGCATCCATAATGTCCTGTTATGGGTAGAAAGGTGGAATACACTGTTGGTGTTCAGAAAACTGTGTTCTGCACAAGTCTGGAGAAGTCACAAGCTGTTACTGTTACAGTTTCCCACACCATGCTTGCTGACCACACCATTCCATGAAGATGTTAGAGCCAACTCTTGCATTAAAGTCACCAAGAATGATGAGCTAATCAGCTTTGGGAACAGCAACAATGACATCATGCAGTTCTTCATAGAACTTGTCTTTCATCTTGTCTGGATTGGTCATAGTTGGAGCATAAGTGCTGACAGTTGTGGCAAACATACCAGCCAACTTGGCAACAAGAGAGGTCTTGCCTGCAAAGCCCATGCCTGCATAATATCACTCTTTTGCTTCATGCCCACTCCAAAAGAAAGTGTAGCCTGATAAACTTTCACTCAGCAAGCTCACCAGCCAATCTGGTCTCACTCAGGGCTACAATGTCAATGTTGTATCTGGCAAGCTCTCTTCAAATCAAAAGAGTTCTCTTCTGAGGTCTACGAGTGGATTCTCTGTCCAGGAGAGTGCAAGTATTCCACATTGAAATGGTGAGATGAGTGATCCTCAGCTTTGCTTGCCATTTTCTTTCTGGTCTTTGTTTGACTGCAATAAGGGGGGGGAGTCCCTATCAGTAAGCTGGTCAGGGTCATGATGGAGCAGGCAATGTTAAGGGCACCTTTTTGTAGCCCCTTCCTCATGCCATGGAGTTGAGCAGTGCAATCCAGTAGAGGGCTGCTCAGTCTCTCAGGGTGCTGCTGAATTCCTCTGCTGCTCCTGTTCAGTAAAAAATGACCATATGGCTTGAGCTGCCTGTGTGCAGGTCTGCAGCTATGACTCCCACTGTACCCACACCTGCTGCTTTGTTGCTCACCTGTTGCCACAGGCCTCCGGAATGATGGGGTGGGTGATAATATGACTCATGCGAATATTTTATTAAAGTGAAAAGTTGTGCAATGCTGACCTCACTCTCTCATCTGAGACCATCTGAATTCAATGGAAAGACAGCTGGAGATGGAGATGGATGCCGTGGATGAGCATGATGTTCTACATGCCTCATCGTGCTCACGGTACTTCAACACAGTTTGCTGGATCTGCAATCCTGCTTGTTGAATCATATGGTGGTTTCCTCTGCGCTGACCACTGGGTCCAATCTTAACATGCTGAGGTAGGCAAGCCCTAACTCACTGATGGTTTTAAACCCATTAGCTAACTACCCTCACCTGGTTTAGCCCACCAGTTGAAGTGGTTTCTGGTGTATGGCCGCTGTCACATGCTAAAAGCTGCTTGGAGCCACAGGTGAGAGCCGAGTAACAAGTGGGAACCAAGGTGGATGAACTACTCTGAGGAGCATGACTGTTTCCCTGACAGAGGGGCTACCCCTACCTAGCACCCACTACACCCCAAACAATTCAAGGAATCTGGAGTTAATTTCGGTGCATAAAGGGCAAGGGCACAAACCTAAGATGAATACCCAAGATCTCCAATCCCTCAGAAACCACTACATCAAGAACCATCATGCATCTCTCATAGATATAACCAAATGGGTTTGGGATTATGTTGGCAAACTTTTGTCAAGCACTACAATATGGAGTTACATCCACATATGCCAGTTAAAACTTTACTGTGCACAAAGGGAGCCTTATATTAACTGTGTCCACAAGCACCATTGATTTCTCTGGGCTTGGAGTCATCTAGGATGGACCATCACACAGTGGAAACATGTATTGTGGTCAGACAAATCAGTATTCCAGGTCTTTTTGAAAGAAATTGACACCGTGTGCTCAGGACCAAAGATAGTAAGGACCATTCATCCTGTTCCCGGCAACAAATCCAAAAACCAGTGTCAGTCACGCTATAGGGTTGTGTCAGTACTTTTGTAAAAGGTAACTTACACATTTGTCATGGCAGCATTAATGCAGAAAAGTACATTGAGATTTTGGAACAACATAGGCTATCTTCAAGATGATACTTTCTCCAGGGATATTTCAACAAGACAATGCAAAACCATTACAAATGCATGGCTGCAGAAGATGAGGGTGTCTGTCCCCTCTGTCCCCAAAAGAGAATTTGTAGTGACGTTTCAAATGAAAAATATGACAATGACAAGCCGATGCTGTTGCATACCTTAATACGTGTTTGCAGTAAGAGCAGGACAAAATAACACCTGAAATGTTTCATCACTTGGTGTGTTCAATCCCTACAGAGCTTTTAACTGTTGTGTGAAGGAATGGCAACATTATAAAGTGGCAAATGTTTACTGTCTTTCAAGAATCACAATTGAAATTAAAATAAATAAATAAATAAATAAATAATCTGGTCAGGCATCAAATAATGATCTATTGTATTGTTTTGAGTGCAATACAGGTCAAAGATGATCATTGTTTCAATTTCATTAGACTATCCCAACTCTTTGTTGTCATGTCTGTGCACACTTGAGCAAGGCTCAGCACAAGTGATAGCTCTCGGCCATGCACTTCAAGCATGTTGCATGCACCATAAGGTTCAATATGGGACTGGAATCACCTGTTCTTCTTCTGAGCACTGTTGCCAGGTAGGGGTCCACGTGGACCCTATTGACCATGTTATCAATCCTTGTCATGTTAATTGGAGCAAAGTTTTATGCCAGATGCATTTCGTGCCACAAACATCCCATTTCTGGACTTGGGAAACAACCATTCACCCACAATTTAGAGTAGCCAGTTAACCTAACTGCATATCTTTGGACTGGGGGGAAACCAGAGCACCCGAAGGAAACCAATGCAGACACAGGGAGAACATGCAAACTCCACACAGAAAGGCTCCCATCAGCCACTGAACTCGAACCCAGAACCTTCTTGCTGTGAGGCAAGAGTGCTAACCACGATGCCACTGTGCTGTCCTGTTTTAAGCACAATCAGCACATTCATGTAAGGACTGTGCAAACACAAAACTTTGCAGAGTATACTAGAACATTTGTGATTAATCTTGCACAAAAATTCAAGTTTGGTGAAAGACTATTGTTTGGAATTTTTTTTTCTTTATTGACTAAATCAATAATGCAGATGTCATAAAATGAATATCTCATCTCATTACCTCTAGCCGCTTTATCCTGTTCTACAGGGTCACAGGCAAGCTGGAGCCTATCCCAGCTGACTACAGACGAAAGGCGGGGTACACCCTGGACAAGTTGCCAGGTCATCACAGGGCTTACATATAGACACAGACAACCATTCACACTCACAGCTATGGTCAATTTAGAGTCACCAGTTAACCTAACCTGCATGTCTTTGGACTGTACGGGAAACCGGAGCACCCGGAGGAAACCCCCACGGACATGGGGAGAACATGCAAATTCCGCACAGAAAGGCCCTCGCCGGCCACGGGGCTTGAACTCAGACCTTCTTGCTGTGAGGCGACAGCGCTAACCACTACACCACCATGCCGCCCTCATAAAATGAATATCTAAGCAAAAAAAGAGAGAGAGAAAGTTATAAAATCCAGAGTTACTATGGAATCAGAAAGCTTACTTCTAGTTTCATGAAGTCCAAGTATGAATACTTCTGTCTTGTCAGAATTAAGTAGAAAGAAGTTTGTAAGCATCCACTGTCTCATGGCTTTTACACATTTCTCAAATTTATTGAGCTGGTGTCTCTCATCAGGCTTTGCTAAAACACACAACTGTGTGTCATCAGCATAACAGTAAGAGCTAATCATGTGTCTATGAATAATATTCCCCAGAGGTAGCATATATAAAAAAAAAAAAAAACACTAGACCTCAGACAGAACCTTTAGAACACCAAACTTCACCTTAGTATGCATGGAAAAGTCATGATTTACATCTACAAACTCACAATAATCAGTTAAATAAATCAATGCCACCTTCCATTTTGTCTAGAAAAAGCTAGTTCAACCATTTTTTGTGCTTGGCAGATTTTCTGGTTGTCGACCTGCTACTCTGAGTGTGAGTGAAGATAGGAAGAATCACATCCCACCACTTGGTACCTTGGTTGAATGGCCAAACAGATGCTTCTGAAACTTTCGGTAACAGTAATTTTGCAAACAGTAAAACATCTGAAATCACAGACACACACACACACACTGTTCAGCTATAACATTATGGCAACTGACAGGTGAAGTGAATAACATTGATTACCTTATTACAGTGGCACCTGTCAAGGGGCGGGATATTTTAGGCAGCAAGAGAACAGTAAGTTCTTGAAGTTGATCTGTTGGAAGAAGGAAACATGGGCAAGCATAATGAGCTCAGTGAATTTTACAAGGGCCAAATTGTGATGGCTAGATGATTGGGTCTGAGCATCTCCAACATGGTTCATTTTGTGTGGTGTTCTCAGGATGCAGTGGCTAGTACCTTCCAAAAGTGGTCCACAGAAGGACAACCAATGAACCAGTGGCAGGGTCATGTGTGTTGAAAGCTCATTGATTCACATGGGGCACAAAGCCTAGCCCATATGGTACAATCCCACAGAAGAGCTACTGTAGCACAAACTGCTGAAAATGTTAATGCCAACACCTTTCTGTTTTACCCAGACTTAACTTTTTCAGCATCACACCAACTTTAAGAACTGACTGTTCTCTTGCTGCCTTATATATATATATATATATATATATATATATATATATATATATATATATATATATATATGTGTGTGTATCCCACCCCTTGACAAGTGCCATTGTAATGAGATAATCAATTTTATTCATTGCACCTGGAAGTGGTTATAATGTTATGGCTGATCAGTGTACATGGCATACACATTTTAATAAATAACAGTGGTAGCTAAAGTTCATTAAATATTTTGTAACACTGGACTATTCATATATCGTGACTCTGACCCTAAAGATTATGCTAACGTTTGCTCCCAGTTTAACATACCCTCTTGCATCACCTTTGAGCAGTCCTCTCATCATCTGAACATTGGAGTAGTATTCCCCAAAGTCTCCCTTGTTTTCTCCTCAGCAAACTTTTCTTTTGCTGCATTCAGCCTCTTCTGAAACTTTGCCTCTGCGATGTAACAAACAGCTGCATCCTGAGAATCAACAACAGCATGCCTTCTAAATTCTCCATTGTTTGTGTGTGTGTGTGTGTGTGTGTGTGCGCACGCATCACACTGAAGATGACATCACTGCAATTTCATGCAGCATCAGTATGAATACCAGCTACAGTTAGGGGATAGTGGAAAATGAACTCCTGATACCTCAAGTAAGTCAGGTATTGTCAAGTTGAGTTGAATTGAGCCATCATCATGCTGTGGAAAATTGCCATTACATTCCCCTGACTTCCTGACCACCCTGGCAATGATTATTTTCTAACAGCACAGTTCAGCATGGGCTATTCCTTAACCTATACATGAGAAACATCGCTAAATTAAAACATGGTATCAAAGAGTGAATACCACTGAAATATGAGCAGGATTGCAAGATGACAATCTATGTATAATCAGGAAAAAAAATTGAAACATTTTGTCTCCAGTAGACATACTCAGAGAAGTATGAATTTTGTAGTTTAGGTTTTGTCATGACCAAGGGAATTAACTGAGAGAAAATAAGTAAATATAATACATTTGAATTAATTCACTTTACCTCAAATTCCTGTTTGAGTAAGTTTTATTTCATCAGCTTGAATAACCTCAAATGTCTGGTAAGATGTATGTATGTATGTATGTATGTATGTATGTATGTATGTATGTATGTATGTATAATGTGCTGTTAAGATTTACAATTTACAATTTCTTTGAATGAGACTACCCAAAGTCAGATTGGCTCCAGTTTCCCCCGCATCCCTGACAATAAGCATTATAGATCGTGGATGGATGGGAATTCTATGAACGTTTGCATTTTAGAAAAAGAAAAAAAAACTCAGAAGCATTGATTATTCAGGGATGCAGGGTCTGAAGGGATTAGAGTGTTACCATGTATTTTAATCCCATTAGATTGATTATTGTTCCAACTCATTGGATTACCCAGCAGTTGTCCCAAGGCAAATGTCCATGCAACAGAGCATTTTGGCGTTAAAAAGGACTGGCCATGAATTCAGAATGTATGGACCCTTTTCATGTGACGTCACGACAAACACGGCTGCCATTTTGGACATGTACTACCAGTAGTTTACCACAGCCAGCATTGAGGAACGGCAGCAAAGAAAGTGTTTATTTTCAGCAAGACTTCCATCATGCCACTATATTGTTGTGCACCTGGATGTAGTAACCATCAACAAACAAGGCAAGGGTTATCATTTTATCGGATCCCGGTAGATGCTGACCGACGGAGAAGATGGATAGCGGCCATAAACAGGAAAGATTGGCAGCCCTCAGCATACCAGTGCTTGTGCAGTGACCACTTTGTTGGAGGTAAGACGAATAAAATTAGCCAGAAAAGGCATTACATTGCTGTTAACATTCTCTGGCGGCGAGTGTGTAACCAAATAGGCTAAAATAACCCATTGTAACCTCTTTGTTCTTCTGTAGTAGCTATTAGCTAACGACATTAGCTAGCGTTGTGTTCCTTTGCTGTTGGTAGACTGTAGGACAGATCAGAGGCAGTGTCCTACAAACAGCGCTTAATTTGAGGGGGAGCAAGCCAGCCGGAGCACGGTCCGGAACCTCGGGCGTTGGCTCTGGCAGCTATTTACACTGGATCCGGTGATCCGACACCTCTTTTGACTATGTAACAAAAAAAAACAAATAATTAAATAAAAAATTGCAAGTTTATTTAGTGTTAATGTCTGATTTTGATATCTGTCTTGTTGGTGAGTTCTCTCATGAAACGACATCCACAAAATATCTGCAGATGAACTTAATTTGCAGTGTTATTACAAAACATGCCCAGAAGCGCAGCGCTGCGCCCACCCCCTCTTTTTTTCCGCACCGGAGCCGGTCATCCTCTGCGCTCCAGGACCTCCCACTTTACAAATTAAGCACTGCCTACAAATAAGTGTTCAAAACAAGAGTTTTCAGATCAATACCTGTGTATGGCGATGGGTTTTTAACGACATAGGTATAAAGATCATGTGGGCCGAAGTCAGGTAAAGACGAGGGCTTCGTGTATTTCCGTACGTCAGTAAACAATCTAGGTGGAAGCAGATAAACGTCGCTCTCTAAGCCTGCTAACCTCAATTTTTGCAAATACCTCTCCCTCTGCTCGCCCTGTAAATGCCCTACGTTGCTGGATAGCGAAGGTGTTTTCTGCATCTCGCTCCTTTTTCTTGTATGTTCTCCATTTGTCGCCTTCCTCGCATTCAAACCAATTCAAGCCGAAGTCCGCTACATGTCCAAAATGGTGGTCGCGTTTACGAAGGTCACGTGACTGAAAAGGGTCTATAAAAGGTCAAACTGAAGTAAATTGTTAAGACTTTCCCTCTTCGAAAATGATGGGCATCTGAGAGGTTCCTATCATACTCTTCAATTTTTACAACATTTTGCTAAATACTATGATCAGAGATCTGGGGTAACCAAATTGCTTGTATTTATTCATTCATTTATTAATTCATTAAATTTGTGCATATTTTAGGAAAACTGTCTGAACTTTTTCATCTGTTTTCTGTCTATTTTAGGTCTATTCAATAAAGAGAAAGATAATGAACTCTAATACACCCATGAATTCAAGTCTCCTCACTTTGGAACCAGTGGACATATCACCATCTAATATTTTACCATTGTTTATGTTTGGAGCCCTTATCTATTGTGTTATTTTGTTTTTCAATATTACATTATTGCTAATAATTGCTCTGAACCAAAAACTTCATAAACCTATGTACATACTGTTGTTTAACATGCCAATCAATGACATTTTAGGTATCTGCCCTTTTTCCTCAGATAATCTGTAGTATGCTTTCACAGAATAGATCAATCTCTTATTCTGCTTATTATGTGCAAGCCTTCTTTGTACATTTGTATGGGGCTGGATCACTTCTTATTCTGACTGCTATGGCTTATGACAGATATATTGCAATTTGCTACCCACTGAAATACAATACCATGATGTCCCCAAATAATTTGAATACCATGATGTCCCCAAATAATTTGCTGAAGATAATAGCAGCAGTGTTGACCACAGATTTAACCGTCTGTGGCAGCGGGGGCATTGCCAAGCAGCAGTCTGTGAATGGAGGGCAGGATCGGGGAAGGTAAGTGGCTAAGTCATTCCACCTGCTGTCAATTAGTTTGTGTGTGTGAGTGCGTGTGTGTATCACTGTTTGTTACAGGGAAGGAGCATAAAAGGAGAGAGAGAGCAGAGGAGGGGAGCTCTCTCCCCAACCACAATACATGTGTGTGTGAGAGTGAGTAAATGAATGAATGAATGAATGAATGAATGAATGATAGCTAAAAAGGAAGCTGAAAAGCTCAATAAAGGTTTGGATAAACATCAACTTTTGCCTGCCATGCTTCTGTGCTCCACCCACATCAGGAAGTGTTACAGTGGTGCCAAAACCCGGGAGCACAGAAGAGAACCACCCCATGGAGTCCCCGCCATTCGAAGAGCTCATCCTTGTCCTCGCTACCGCCCAGCAGAACCAGCATCAAGTGCTGATCACCCTCTGAAAGGAGAAGGAGCAATGCTTCGAAGCCTTGATGCTGGCCCAGCAGGAAGATTGCCAGGCATTCTGGCACTGGCTCACGTCAGCAGGGGCGTCAACCACCGCTGCCGCCACCCTCACAAAGATGGGACCGCAGGACGATCCGGAAGCATTTCTCGCTCTTTTCGAGCAAGCAGCCGAGGTGTGGGGGTGGCCGCAGGAGCAGCACGTGGCGCGCCTTCTCTCGCTCCTGACTGGCAAGGTGCAGCTCGCAGTGCAGCAGCTCCCTGCTGACAGCCGGCTGGTCTATGCTGACCTGACAAAAGCCATCCTGCAGCGGCTCGGCCGCTCCCCGGAGCAACATTGCCAGCGCTTCCGGATGCTGGCATTGGAGGAAGTCGGCCAGCTGTTTGCATTTGGCCAGCAACTCCGGGACACCTGTCGGCGGTGGCTGAAGGCGGAAAACTGTGACACTGACAAGATCATTGATCTGGTGGCACTGGAGCAGTTTGTCTTTCGACTTCCGGAAGGAACAGCGGAATGGGTCCAGTGTCATCACCCAGTGTCGCTGGAGCAAGCCATCAAGCTGGCGGAGGACCATCTGGAGGTGGCTCTGACGGCAGGCAGACGAGGCATCTCCCTTCACTTCTCTTCTCTCTCTCTCTTTTCTCCCCCTGTCTTTCGTCCCATTCCCCTGCCATGGAGGCAGTGGCTGGCCCCTCCCCAGCCGTCCCGTCGCACCTGTGGTGTCCTCCCCTCTCCCTCTCCTGTGTCTGTGTTGTCTCCCCCTCAGGTGAGTGACACCCATAACACCAGTGCAGAGGGAAAGCCTGGGCCGGTGTGCTGGCGCGGCAGGGAATTGGAGCATCTCCGAGGCCAGAGTTCCACAAGGGAGGTGGGTGCTGTAATCTGGATCCCTGACGCACCAGAAACTGCCCCCGATCGGGCCGGAATGTATCGCATACCGGTGAGTATCCATGGGGCTACATATCACGTTTTGGTGGATTCTGGTGCAATCAGACCTCAATTCACCAATGCCTGGTGCAAGGTGAGGCATTGGGGTAAGCACAAGCAGTGAAAGTATTGTGTGTGCACGGGGATGTTCACCATTACCCTCTAGTGTCTGTCCAAATTCTATTCCAGGGTCAAATGCATAGAATAAAGGTGGCGGTTAGTCCCTGTCTCACCCACTCATTGATTTTGGGTACTGATTGGCCAGGATTTAAAAACCTAATGGAATATTTAACATGCAGTGGGTCCTGCACTAGTAGGTCACGGGAAGATCCTGGTGTGGCGTTGACTAGAGAAGCTGTCACAGAGTTGTCTACATCAACACTGCGACAGACTGAGGAACAGCCCGCTCCTCCTCCCTCTCTCGGGGATTCCCTTGGGGATTTCCCATTAGAGCAGTCGCGAGACGAGACTCTGCGGCATGCGTTTGACCAAGTGAGTAATCAATGGTCAAACTCTTCAGCCAAGCACAGCACCGACCTTCCCCTATTTTGCCATTATTAAAGATAAATTGTACCGAGTGACGCAGGACACTCAAACCAAGGAACAAATAACCCAGTTATTAATCCCAAAGAGCCGTAGGGAACTCGTGTTCCATGCAGCTCACTTTAATCCCATGGCTGGACACTTGGGGCAAGATAAAACACTAGCCTGAATAATGGCCCGATTCTATTGGCCAGGGATTCGCGGGGATGTCCGTCGGTGGTGTGCGGCATGCCATGAATGCCAATTAGTAAATCCCGCAGCCACTCCAAAAGCGCCTTTGTGCCCTCTTCCTCTAATCAAGACCCCGTTTGAGTGAATTGGGATGGATCTTGTCAGGCCATTAGATAGGTCAGCACGGGGATATTGCTTTATTTTAGTTCTAGTGGACTATGCAACGTGATATCCGGAAGCAGTGCCTCTCCACAATATCTCAGCACACAGTATTGCTGAAGCGCTCTTCTGCTTTATCTCCCAGGTCGGGATTCCAAAAGAAATCCTGACAGACCAAGGCACTTTGTTTATGTCATGCCCACTGCGCAAGCTGTATGGGTTACTGGGGATCAAGTCTATCCGCACCAGTGTTTATCACCCACAAACAGATGTCTTAGTAGGGCGATTTAACCAGACACTCAAAAACATAATCCGTAAATTCGTAAGTGAAGATGCATGTAATTGGGATAAGTGGCTTGAGCCCCTGTTGTTCACAGTACGAGAAGTCCTGCAAGCCTCCACAGGGTTTGCTCCCTTCGAATAATTATATGGGCATAAGCCACGTGGCATTCTGGACGTGCTACGGGAAAATTGGGAGGCAGGACCTTCTCATCTCATCTCATTATCTCCAGCCGCTTTATCCTTCTACAGGGTCGCAGGCAAGCTGGAGCCTATCCCAGCTGACTACGGGCGAAAGGCGGGGTACACCCTGGACAAGTCACCAGGTCATCACAGGGCTGACACATAGACACAGACAACCATTCACACTCACATTCACACCTACGGTCAATTTAGAGTCACCAGTTAACCTAACCTGCATGTCTTTGGACTGTGGGGGAAACCGGAGCACCCGGAGGAAACCCACGCGGACACGGGGAGAACATGCAAACTCCACACAGAAAGGTCCTCGCCGGCCCCGAGGCTCGAACCCAGGACCTTCTTGCTGTGAGGCGACAGCGCTAACCACTACACCACCGTGCCGCCCAGGCGGGACCTTCACTGAGTAAAAATGAAATCCAGTACATTCTTGACCTGCGCGCAAAACTCCACACCCTCACGCACCAAACCCAGGAGAATTTATGGCAGGCACAAGAACATCAAAGCCAGCTGTATGACAGGGGCATGCGCCTTAGAGAGTTCACGCCGGGAGATAAAGTGCTCGTATTATTGCCCACGTCGAGTTCTAAATTAGTCGCCAAGTGGCAAGGGCCCTTTGAGGTCACACGGCAAGTCGGGGATGTCAACTATGAGGTGAAGTGAATGGATAGGGGTGGGGCATGGCAAGTCTACCACCTCAACCTTTTAAAATGGTGGAATGAGGGGGTGCCTGTGGCGTTGGTGTCAGTAGTCCCAGAGAAGGCAGAGCTGGGGCCGGAGGTAAAAAAGATAACATCTTGGACCACTCCGGTTCCTTGTGGAGACCACCTTTCACCGGCCCAACTCACGGAGGTAGCAAAGTTGCAGAAGGAATTTTCCGATGTGTTCTTGCCCCTTCCTGGTTGTACCCGCCTCATAGAACACCACATCGAAATGACCCCAGGGGTGGTAGTGCATAGCTGAAATGCTCGAAATGGGCATAGTCGAGGAGTCCCACAGTGACTGGAGCAGCCCAGTGGTTCCCAAGACTGACGGGTCGGTCTGGTTCTGTGTGGACTATAGAAAGGTCAACGCCATGTCTAAATTTGACGCATACCCAATGCCTCACATTAATGAGTTGCTTGATCGGTTAGGTGCTGCTCGCTTTTATTCGACACTGGATCTAACAAAGGGATATTGGCAGATCCCCTTGACTCCTCTATCCCGAGAAAAAATGGCCTTTTCCACACTGTTTGGATTACACCAATTTGTCACGCTCCCTTTTGGGTTGTTTGGGGTGCCCGCTACGTTCCAGCGGCTTATGGACAGGGTCCTCCGCCCTCACGCTGCCTACGTGGCTGCCTATCTAGATGACATTGTAATCTACAGTAATGATTGGCCGCGGCACTTGGAACACCAGAGGGCTGTCCTAAAGTCGCTGAGGCGAGCAGGCCTCATAGCTAACCCAAAAAAGTGTGCGATTGGGCGGGTGGAAGTACGGTATCTGGGGTTCCACTTGGGCCATGGGCAGGTGCGTCCCCAAATTAACAAGACCGCAGCAATTGCGGCCTGCCCAAGGCCCAAGACCAAAAAGGAGGTGAGATGGTTCTTGGGGCTGGCTGGCTATTATCGTAGGTTTCTACCTAATTATTCAGACGTCACCAGCCCGCTAACCGATCTCACTAAAAAGGGGGCTGCAGATCTTGTCCAGTGGATGGAGCAGTGCCGACAGGCTTTCTCGGAGGTAAAAGCTGCACTGTGTGGGGGGTCACTTTTACACTCCCCTGACTTCTCTCTCCCATTTATTTTGCAGACTGATGCATCGGACAGAGGGCTGGGGGCCATTTTGTCTCAGGAGGTGGAGGGTGAGGAATGCTCTGTGCTGTACATCAGCCGGAAACTCTCGATGCATGAAAGCAGGTACAGCACAATCGAGAAGGAGTGTCTCGCCATGAAGTGGGCAGTCCTCGCCCTCCGATACTACCTGCTGGGGCGCCCTTTCACTCTCTGTTCAGACCATGCGCCCCTCCAGTGGCTCTACCGCATGAAGGATTCCAATCCACGGATCACCCATTGGTATCTCGCCCTCCAGCCATTTAAGTTCGAGGTGATCCACAGGCCGGGGGCGCAGATGGTGGTGGCGGACTTCCTGTCCCGCCGGGGGGGGGGGGGGGGGGAGTCAGCTTCAGGCTGGATGGCTCCCTGGCCTGAGTCGGGCAGTGGGGGTGTGTGGCAGCATGGGCGTGACCAAGCAGCAGTCTGTGAATGGAGGGCAGGGTTGGGGAAGGTAAGTGGCTAAGTCATTCCACCTGCTGTCAATTAGTGTGTGTGTGTGTGTGTGTGTGTGTGTCACTGTTTGTTACAGGGACAGAGCATAAAAGGAGAGAGAGAACAGAGGAGGGGAGCTCTCTCCCCAACCACAATGCATGTGTGTGTGAGAGTGAGTGAGTAAATGAATGAATGATAGCTAAAAAGGAAGCTGAAAAGCTCATTAAAGGTTTGGATAAACATCAACTCTTGCCGACCGTGCTTCTGTGCTCCACCTTCATCAGGAAGTGTTACACCATGGTTTGTTTACTTATTGCTCTGACCTACCATCAAGAGGTTTGTAGCACAAAAATTGTAGACATATTCTGTAATAATCCAAGTTTGATGAAGCTAATTTGTGGGGACATAAAGTTGACTAATTACTATGAGCTGTCTATTACAGTTTTGTATCAATGTACAATGTTGTATGACACTATTTGTAATGTTTTTCACATACATCTAAATCTTAATCACCTGTGTCTCAAAAAGACAATCTGATGCTAAAAGCAAAGCAATTCATACCTGTGGTACACACCTTGTTGTTTTCTTATGTATGGACCTCACTTCACTGTTTGCTGTAATTTCACATAGGTTTGAAAATGTATCCCAGTATTTAAGGAAGGCATTTGGAGTGGCTGTGATGAGGACATGAGGAGATGAGGATGTTATGGGTAAATATGGTGTAAGAGAGAGAAATTTGGAAGGGCAAATGATGGTTGATTTTTCAAAGAGGATGAATTTGGCAATAGTCAATACATACTTCGAGAAGAAAGAGCAGTACAGGGTGATGTTTAAGAGTGGAGGAAGATCTACACAGGCGGATGACATACTCTGCAGAAGGGGTAACCTGAAGGAGATTGGAGACTGTAAAGTTATGGCAGGGGAGAGTGTAGCTAGACAACATCAAGTGGTCGTGTGCAGGATGAACTTGAAAGTAAAAAATAGGAAGCATGAAATAGTGGAGCCGAAGATTAAGTGGTGGAAACTAAAAGAGGTTGAACTTCAGAAGGAGTTTAGGGAAGAAATGAAACGAGCATTGAGTGGTCATTGAAGTCTGCCAGAAGATTGGAATACTACTGCTGTACTAGTAAGAGAGGCAGCAAGGAAGGTGCTAGGGTGGTCATCGGGAAGGAGGAAGGAAGACAAGGAGACATGGTGGTGGAACAAAGAAATGCAGAAAATTATAAAAGAGAAGAGGTTAGCAAAGAAGAATTGGGACAAGCAGAGAGACGAGGAAAGCAGCAGGTTATACAAAGAGATTAGACAGAAGGCAAAAAGAGCTGTAGCAAAGGTGAAAGCAGATGCATACCAGGAGTTGTATGAAAGACTGGAGACCAAAGAAGGTGAGAAAGACATGTACAGACTAGCTAGGCAGAGAAACAGGGAAGCGAGGGATGTACAGCAGGTAAGAGTAATGAAAGATGTAAATGGAAATGTTGTCACGGAACAGACAGGAGAGGAGATCAAGTGCGCTCAAACCACAGTTTATTAATAATAGGGGAAAAGGGAGAATGTGTGTGGTTGAAGTCCAGAGGCAGGAGAACCGAGAGGCAGGTGGTGACGTCTGAGGTCTCCCATCCACGTACTGACTGGGCCCAACCCTGCTTAGCAGCTGAGACCTGACAGGATCTGGTGTAGTCAGACAGAACTTGGGTTTCAGGCAGTCTCCAAGCAAGCAGTCCCTCAGCAGGCAGGAGTTAGAGAGCAAACTGGAACACAGAGTCAACAGGACAGAAGGCAGATCAGGTTACCGGGGCTGGAGAGCAGACAGAGTTGAACAGAACAATTTCAGGAGTCAGAGTAGTAGGAACACAAAGCAGGTTATCAGGTTGAGAGTTGCAGACGATCTGACACAGAAGCTTGGGAGGACTGCAGCTTAAATACACACGGGGGGAAGCAGGTGATCAGCAACAGCCAATGACAGCCACTGGAAGTTAATAAGAGGAAGTGAGTGTGGGCGTGGCCGGTAATGCTGAGTGGAGATGTTACCTGAAGAGAGAAGCCCACAGGTAGGACCATGACAGAACCCCCCCCTCAAGGGACGGCTCCAGAAGTCCCTAGCCACAGATCCACAAAGACGGGCGGGAGGAGGGGGAATACCAGTGGAGGGTCAGAACTCCTCTGACCGGTCAGAGTCCAAGGCCTCAGGATCTGGTTCAGGATCGGACTCAGGGACAGTAGCGGTGGGCGCATCGTCATTCCGACAAGACCCCTTTCGTCGGCCCCTCCGGTTGGCCGGCTGGTCCGGATGCAGGCGGTGAAAGGTGCTGATGAGGGTACGGCCTAAGATCCTCCCAGCAGGGACCCACATCCTCTCCTCAGAACCATAGCCCTCCCAATCTACCAGGTATTGGAGGCCCCTGCCCCTGCGTCGTGACTTCAGCAGTCGCCGGACGGAGTAGACCGGGCCACCATCGATGAGACGAGGAGGAGGAGGAGAAGGTGCAGCTGGGACCAGCGGGCTCTCATGCACTGGCTTGATCTTAGTGACATGGAAGGTGGGGTGCACTCTCATGGACTTGGGCAGTCGGAGCCGGACAGCAGACTGGCTGATTATCCTCTGGACAGGGAATGGTCCGACGAACCGAGGTGCTAGCTTACGAGACTCCACCTGGAGGGGCAGGTCCTTGGAGGGGGCAGAGCTGGCAGGTGGAGTACGGGGGGTTAGAGGGGCGGCTCGTACGCAGGTCCAGTGGCAGTCCTTGCCCCATTCTCTTATCGTGCCAGTGGCCCAGTCAAGGTGAGGACTGTGTTGGCGGAGCCATGGATAGCCCAGGATGAGAGGTTGGTCAGGGGAATGGAGCAGGTGAAACTGGATGGTTTTGTGGTGGTTGCCTGACAGGGTCATCGGGACAGGGGCAGTGAGGTGGGTGATGGTGCCAAGAAGATGGCCATCCAGCGCCCTGGCTGGAACGGGAGAGGATAAGTGAAGGCTTTGCAGACCCAACTGGCATGCAAGCTCGGTGTCCATGATGTTCACCTCGGCGCCAGAGTCAACCAGGGTGTGGGTGGAGTCCAACAGATGAAGACAAACTTGGAGCATAGGTTTCTGGCTGGTGGAGGACTGGATAGTCATTGAGCCCAGCCGGGCCCCTCCTATGTTCAATGAGCTCGTCGCTTTTACTGGGCAAGAGGCAACACGGTGACCATCACCCCCACAGTACAGGCACAGATTGGAGGTGATCCGACGCTGGCGCTCTGCCAAACTGAGGGAAGCACAGCCGATCTCCATGGGCTCTGACTGGTCCAGAAGGCTCGGCGGAGAAACAGCAGGAGACGTACAAGGGGCTGGGTTACTCCGTGCGCTGGTGACTGACTGAGTCTGGCGGGCCCTCTCTCGTCGATGGGTCTGGACCCGGCAGTCAATGCGGATGGCCAGGGCAATGGCCATGCTCGAAATGGGCATCATCGAGGAGTCCCACAGTGACTGGAGCAGCCCGGTAGTCTTGGTTCCCAAAGCCGACGGGTCGGTCCGGTTCTGTGTGGACAATTGAAATTCAACGCGGTGTCTAAATTTGACGCGTACCCAATGCCTTGTATTGACGAGTTGCTCGATCGACTAGGCATGGCTTGTTTTTATTTGACACTGGATTTGACAAAGGGATATTGGCAGATCCCCTTGACTCCACTATCCCGAGAGAAAACAGCCTTTTCCACACTGTTTGGCTTACACCAGTTCATCACACTTCCCTTTGGGCTGTTTGGGGCGCCCGGTACGTTTCAGTGGCTTATGGATAGGGTCCTCTGCCCCCACACCACCTACGCGGCCGCCTACTTGGACAACATCATTATTTACAGTAATGACTGGCCGCAGCACTTGGAACACCTAAGGGCTGTCCTTAGGTCGCTGAGGTGAGCGGGTCTCACAACCAACCCAAAGAAGTGTGCAATTGGGTGGGTGGAAGTATGGTATCTGGGATTCCACTTGGGCAATGAGCAGGTGCATCCCCAAATTAAAAAGACAGCAGCGATTGTGGTCTGCCCGAGGCCCAAGACCAAAAAGAGGGTGAGACAGTTCCTGGGGCTGGCTGGCTACTATCATAGGTTTATACCTAATTATTCGGACGTCACCAGCCTGCTGACTGATCTCATTAAAAAGGGGGCACCAGATCTGGTCCAGTGGATGGCGCCAGTTCTGGTCTGCCGTGCTTCTGTGCTCCACCCACCTGGTCAGATACTACAATTATTTATTCACAAGTTTGGAAAATATCTTTGAAACATTACACTCCTTCTTGGGCAGCCATCAGTCTCAAGAGACTATGGAGTTGCGCTCTGGGTTGTTCTAATGCAGTGTCAAGTATGGCTGGACATGCCAATGCGGGAGTGACAATCCCTGCCACACTGAGAACAGGTGTAGTCGGATGCTGGTCTGTCTGACTGGGATTTGCCTCAGACAGCTCAACAATTGTCTCTTCAAACTTGGAGAGGCCTTTCTGCACAGCTTGTCTCCAGGCTGGTTGATCTGAGGCTACTGCTTCCCAGGTGTTCAGGTCGATGCTTGGAGTCTTCAAGTCCCTCTTGCAAATGTCTTTGTAGTGCAGTTTTGATCTGCCTGTGGGATGTTTTCCTTTGACCAATTCTCCATAGAGGAGATCCTTTTTGAAAGCAGTGGCATGAACACGTTCCTATTCACAGTGCCTGAGACCTCACTGAATGTTTTTTGAATATGATAATGATGTATATACTATACTATGGAATTCACTACTGATCTCAACCCAGGTAAAGATCTATGGGAGTGATCACCACCATGATTAAAACACTCATTGAAGGAATATATTTTGGAAGAATAGTGTTTATACCTCTAGTGCAGTTGTAGGGGCTTGTTCTAAATGGCTCTTGGTGGCTTATCTGCTTACACAGTTTGACCAAGCCATCTGTCTTTGGGTAATAAGCAAAGGGATTGATTGATTTTACACCCATTAATTCATAGAGTTCATAAAGTGTGTATGACATAAATATAGTGCCCTAATAAGTAAGGATTTCTTTCAGATTCCTGACTCAGCAGACAGCTTTAAACAGTGCATCTGCAACATTGCATGCGGAAATGTTGCAGAGTGGTCTGACTTCCGGGTATTGCATTGCATAATGCACGAGGACTAAAATAAAGCAATGCCCTCATGCAGTCCGATCTATTGACCCAAGGAGATCCATGCCTATTGTTTTGAAGGGAGTTTCAATTAGAGGGAGGGGACACAATGGTGCTTTTGGGGTGAACAAAGGGTTTACTAGTTGGCATTCACAGCATGTCACACACCACCTGTGAACATCACGATGAATGCCCAGCCAGTAGAAGCAAGCCATAAGATGGTTTGTTGTTTTATCTTGTCCCAAGTGTCCAGCCATGATATTATGGTGAGCCACATGGAAGAGGGGATCCCTATGGCTCTTCAGATCCATCAACTGGGTCGTTTCTTCTTAGGTCTGAGAGTACATTGTCAGTCAATATAGGCTATATTTAATGATTGAAGAAGAATGATGGACAAGCTCAAGGTGACATTGGAGGGTTTGACCAGTGCTTCCTCTCACTTGGTCAGAATCTCATTGTGTAGTTCTTTCACTGGGAAATCCCTGAGGGGAATGCCAAGGGAGGGTGGAGGGGTGAAGTCTTCCTGACCCTCCATGTCCCTCTGATACAGGGCTGACATAGATGGCACTGGAACCGCCTTCTCAGATAATGCTGGACACATCCCACACTGTGTCTGCCTCCCGCTTGCACTGGACACACTCTGCCATTCCCTCTGGCACGTAGGTGATGAACTGCTCTATCACAACTGCACCAATGATCCCCTTGGTGTCATGGTCTACCCTTGACCACTGCTGGCAGATGTCACAGAGTCATTGGATGAAGGCAGACAGCCAACTGACCACCTCCATCATCAGCATGCAGAATTGCTGATTTTGTTGGTCTGGGGTGTGGCTGAGATGCAGCAAGATGACTTGCTTTCATGTCCAGGTAGTCTGGCATGTTGTTGGTGGGCAGTTGCTATGCTGTGAGCTGGGCCTGTCAAGACACGTGCAGCAGTGACCGAGCCGATTGCTGCTTATCTCATGCCATCCCCATGCCTACAGATATCCATGAACAGTTGTTAACTTTTGTATATTTTTGACCCTGTATGTATAATTATGACTTTGTGCTGATTTCAGAAAGCCCAAAGTAAATGGGCACCAAATTCCTTTTTTTTACCCCTATTAAAGCTGTATCTTGTACAATTATTCTGCCACAGAAAAGGAACAGTGCAAAAGGATCACTGAAAGCTCAATATTTCCATGACATTCATAATTTACAGTGCCATTAATTGAGGAAAATCTCACTTTTCATGCAATGTAATACTGAGTTGATCTATCTTAGACAGATATACATCAGCTTGAATATTTTGGACCTGTAATGCTGTAAAATGCAGCTATGAAAATGTATGTTCCGAGATTTTTTTTTAAACATCATAAAATATATATGCAAAAATATTCACTAAGAAAAAACAAACTTATTCCCACATTCTTCCCAAAAACCAATAACAATTAAAATGTCCTTCTTTTCCTGACATGTGTGTGATGAAAATTTTCCGTGCGATGCTCAAAAGCTTGACTCTGATAGGTTGGCGCTCTATTGACAGGAAATGTTTTCTGAATATATGCATGTTCATGAAGAATGACTGAAAACATATTACAATGGACCCAGATTCTGTATGGCTTAATCCCGTTACATTTGTTTTATTCTTCTTCCCTACTGGTTTACCCAGAGGTTTTCCCAAGGCAATTACTCATGAAATGGGGTCACTCAGTCATTAAAAATGATGGGCCATGAATTCATAACATCTATTAAATGGCAATCTGAGGTCAAGAACTTTGTATCATCGGAAAGGGTGAGCATCTGAGAAGTTCCATCATATTGTGAGGATTTAACTATTGTCAAATTGTACAAAATTTTGCAAAATTCTGGGATCATACATTTGTGGTAAGCAATATAAATTCATTTTTAAATGAGTTATATAAAAATATATTAAAAAAAAAAACCTGTGCATATTTGAGAAAACCTGTGTAGCCATTTACATTTTCCCTGTCTCTTTTAGGACTTTTCTTCATGCCATACAATAAAGAGATGGACAATGGATTCCAATATATCAACATATTCAACTCTTCTTACCCTGGAACCACTGGGCATATCACCACTTCATATTTTACCAGTGTTCATGTTTGGAATGCTTACCTATTGTGCTATTTTGTTTTTTAATATTACATTACTACTAACAATTGTTCTGAAACAAAAACTGCATAAACCAATGCACATACTGTTGTTAAACATGGCTATTAATGACATTACCGGTGCCTCTGCCCTTTTTCCACAGATCATGACAAGTATGCTTTCACAGAATACATCAGTCACTTATTCTGCATGTTATGTGCAAGCCTTCTTGATACATTTGTATGGAACTGGAACATTTCTTATTCTAATTGCGATGGCTTATGACAGATATATTGCAATTTGCTGCCCGTTAAAATATCACGCCTTGATGTCCACAAATAACTTGTTGAAAATAATAATTACAGTGTGGACAATAGATTTTACAGTGATTGGTTTACTACTTGGTCTGAGCTACCGTCAAGAGATTTGTAGCACGAGAACAGTTGACCCTTTCTGTAATAATCCAAGTTTGTTGAAGCTAATATGTGGGGACATAAGGATGAATAATTACTATGGTCTGTCTCTTACAGCTTTGCTACACATTCTAACACTGTTCATCATGTTATTCACATACATTCAAATCCTAATCACCTGTGTATCTACCGGTAAAAGACAGTCTGATGCAAAAAGCAAAGCAATTCAAACATGCGGTACACACCTAGTTGTTTACTTATGTTTAGAATTCATTTCACTGTTTGCCATAATTTCACACAGATTTCCTAATGTATCCCAGTCCATAAGAGGCACAATTGCCGCATATTTCATGATATTTCCTCCTTTTCTTAATCCTCTAATATATGGTTTGAAAACAAAGGAAATTCGACAGAACGGTACTGTCTTGTTCTGTACAAAGATCTCTCAGTCATAAGAGAAAATTATTTGTAAGTGAGATGTTTAATACTTATTCATTTCAGAAACTACAATACAATATTTATAGAACTCTACTCTGAAGAATCCTGACTCTCCGGACATGTGTGTAATGAAAATTTTCCAGTTGACTCGAAAAGCTTGACTCAGATTGGGCGGCGCTATGTTAACAAGAAAAGTTATCTGAACCCAGATAGCAAAAATCAGTTGAATCAACATTGAAATAGCGTTTGGCAGAAAACATTGAAATAATGTTGAAATGATATTGAAAGTGTCCCCTTGAATTCGGGTTGAATCAACGTTGAATTTTCAACCCTATCAGCATTGAATCAATAGTGATTCAACCATCATCTAAATAGAAATTTCTATTTAGATGATGATTGAATCACTATTGATTCAATGCTGATAGGGTTGAAAATTCAACGTTGATTCAACTCGAATTCAAGGGGACACTTTCAATATCATTTCAACATTATTTCAATGTTTTCTGCCAAACGCTATTTCAATGTTGATTCAACTGATTTTTGCTATTTGGGAATTGCTCAAGGGCACCTCAGCCCAAGGCCGCCCCATGTCAACCTAACTGCACATCTTTGGACTGTGGCGGAAACCCACACAGACACGGGGAGAACATGCAAACTCCACACAGAAAGGCCCTCGCCAGCCGCTGGGTTTGAACCTGGAACCTTCTTGCTGTGAGGCGACCGTGCTAACCACTGCACCACCGTAAGAAATTGGGTTGATGTTGATGTTTCACCGTACACAATGATGGAAAGGCCTGTCTGTGGACATGAACCAGATATGATATGAACCAGAAAGGATTATACAGTCTTTACCTGGACAATAAAATATTGCCTAAATACAGTACTAGCAGTTAAACTTACTGTAAAATTCAAATAACTGCCTGACTAACAAAATATTTGAATATTTGCTCTGGTTTCCCCCACAGTCCAAAGACATGCAGGTTAGGTTAACTGGTGACTCTAAATTGACCATAGGTGTGAATGTGAGTGTGAATGGTTGTCTGTGTCTATGTGTCAGCCCTGTGATGACCTGGCGACTTGTCCAGGGTGTAGATACCCCGCCTTTCGCCCATAGTCAGGTGGGATAGGCTCCAGCTTGCCTGCAACCCTGTAGAAGGATAAAGTGGCTAGAGATAATGAGATGAGAATACATAACATGTCATAATAAGTCTGTATAGTAATCCTCAGTCACTGTTTTATCCTACTCAGTATGGTGGTGAATCTGGAGCCTATGCCAGGAACACTGGGCGTGAGGTGGGATGGGGTTCTTGTCCATCAGAGTACCATGTGTACAAGCACATGTTCACTTAATCACTATTTTTAACCACACTACCACAAAGAGGAGAACTGGCCAGTGTTGTTGAAGCAAATTTCTTCAGTCGCAAGCACGGACAGTCTATGGTCGCAAGTATCGTCGTCAACAGAGCTCAAGGTCTTCTGAAAGTTCTTCTGAGAGACGGTTATTTGGACCATTCCAAATAGCGGCTGGTACGGTAGAATTTTCTGTTCGTTTTTTCCTTACATGTTGCACTAACAAGATTTGCACATAACCATAAATAATAATATATTCTTCATAGTTCCTTGTGCTCTATTAAAATTCTAAATTAAATAAATTAAATTCAGTGAAATATAGGAAACCCCCCTCCCATTAAATGGTCTCACCCAGAGTGCACCCCAGGCTCCCGTCCAGTGGTGCAGTGTATGATGACAACAAAATCAACATATATTCAACATTGATCAAATGTTTCCTTCAACCATTACGTTGATTCGAACACATTTTTTCAACTTTTTATTTTATCAGTGGTTGATTAATGGCTGATCCACCATCAGTGTTCAACTATAACTGTAAATCAACCATCTTGACCAAATATCTACATTGAAATAACATCATTTGCTATCTAGGTAATATATCCATTTGAATGTAGAATGACTTAAATCATATTACAATTCACCCAGGTTCTGATTGGGTTAATCCCATTACATTTGTTCTATTCTTCTTCCCTATTGGTTTACCCAGAGGTTTTCCCAAGGCATTTACTCATGAAATGGGGTCACTCAGTCATTAAAAAGGATGGGCCATGAATCCTTAACATCTATGAAATGGCAGTCTGACGTAAAGGACTATTCATAATTTGAAAGGATGAGGATCTGAGAAGTTACTAACATATTGTGAGGATTAAACTATTGTTAAATTGTACAATATTTTTGGCAAATTCTTTGATCACAGATTTGTGGTAAGCAATATAAATTTTTAAACAAGTGTATGTAAATATATATATATATATATATATATATATATATATATATATATATATATATATATATATATATATATATAAACCTGTGCATATTTGAGAAAACCTGTGTACCCATTTGCATTTTTCCCTGTCTGTTTTAGGACTTTTCTTCTTGTCACACAATAAAGAGAGGGATAATGGATTCCAATATGTCATCATATTCAACTCTTCTTACTTTGGAACCACTGGGCATATCACCAATTTATATTTTACCAGTGTTCATGTTTGGAACCCTTACCTATTGTGCTATTTTGTTTTTCAATATTACATTATTGATCACAATTGCTCTGAACCAAAAGCTTCATAAACCGATGTACATACTGTTGTTTAACCTGCCAGTTAATGACATTATAGGTGCCTCTGCCCTTTTCCCTCAGATTATGGCCAGTATGCTTTCACAGAGTAGATCAATCACTTATTCTGCATGTTATGTGCAAGCCTTCTTGATACATTTATATAGGGCTGGATCACTTCTTATTCTGACTGCGATGGCTTATGACAGATATACTGCAATTTGCTGCCCATTAAAATATCACACCTTGATGTCCACAAATAATTTGTTGAAAATAATAATTACAGTGTGGACAATAGATTTTACAGTAATCGGTTTACTACTTGCTCTGAGCTACCGTCAAGAGATTTGTAGCACGAGAATAGTTGACCCTTTCTGTAATAATCCAAGTTTAATGAAGCTAATATGTGGGGACATAAGGTTGAATAATTACTATGGGCTGTCTCTTACAGCTTTGCTACACATTCTAACACTGTTTGTAATGTTATTCACATACATTCAAATCCTAATCACCTGTATCTCTAAAAGACAGTCTGATGCAAAAAGCAAAGCAATTCATACATGCGGTACACACCTAGTTGTTTACTTATGTTTAGAATTCATTTCACTGTTTGCCATAATTTCACACAGATTTGCTAATGTATCCGAGTACTTAAGAGGAGCATTTGCCACATCTTTGATGGTATTTCCTCCTTTTCTTAACCCTCTAATATATGGTTTGAAAACAAAGGAAATTCGACAGAACGTTACTGTCTTGTTCTGTACAAAGATCTCTCAGTCATGACAGAAAATTATTTGTGAGTGTGATGTTTGATACTTATTAATTTCAGAAACTACAATACAATATTGACAGACATATACTATTCAGAAGAAGAAGAAGAATCCTTGATTTCGTATCATGTACACTGAAGGACAGTGAACGTCCAGCTCTGCATTTAACCCATCTGTAGCAGTCAACACGAACACACACACACACACACACACACACACACACACACACACACAGAGCCAAATGAGCAATGAGCTATTAAAATAAAGATGCCAGAAAAACCTCATTAGAGTAATGCCTTTGGAAAAACTTTTCACTAAATACACTGTATGTTTATGTTTCTTTTACCATTTTCTTGGTGAAACAATAAAACAAATCTCAATTTTCCATAATTAAGTTCTTTTTATAGTTCAGCATTTGTTTCAAATTGCATTGTTTATTGTTAATTTTGGGAATAAATCTGATAAGAATTATCCTACTGGTAGTGACAAATTATACTGACTAAATTTAAATCACCGGATGTTTTGTGGAGAATGAAAATCGTGTAAATCATACAGTTGACATCATAAGTTTATATATACAGACATGAATGTCATCATGGACATAAACATCATGGCAATATTCAGCTTTCAATTATTTCTTTAGACTGTTCTTTGTCTGTTGCAGAATGATTGAAAAACATACATCTTACATGACTGTAAAATACAAAATTGATTTGATAGCTTTCATTTATTTTGGGTTTTCTGAAATCAGCACAAGGTCAAAATTATAAATCCATGGTAAAGAATTTATATACTCAACCCCCCAGATAAGTAGTTCAGTGGTGCTGAAAGTTCCAAAATGTCTTAACTTGCACTAATTCCATTGTTTGCACTAATTCAATTGACCAACACATTGCATGATAGGAAAGTCAAAGGAGCTCAGTGGAAATCTGAGGAAGAACATCATCCAACACAGGAACGTCTATTAGATCCATTTCTAAACAACTGCAGACTCTTAGACCATCATTTCAAACAATTGTCTGGAAATACAAGCTATCGGGAGGTGTTACCACTTTGCCAAGCCACTTTACTGGAAGAAGACCCAAACTGTCACCCTGTGATTAGTTTCTCAGAATCAAAAGTATCTGGTCAAGGTGAAATTTCTAAGGGATATTTAATCAAATATTAGGTGTGCATTTTGTATATTTTTGACCCTGTATGTATAATTATGACTTTGTGCTGATTTCAGAAAGCCCAAAATAAATGGGCACCAAATTCCTTTTTTTTTTTTACCTCTATTAAAGCTGTATCTTGTACAATCATTCTGCCACAGAAAAGGAACAGTGCAAAAGGATCACTGAAAGCTCAATATTTCCATAACCATAATTTACAGTGCCATTTATTGAGGAAAATCTCAATTTTCATGCAATGTAATACTGAGTTGATCTCTCTTAAATACCATAGATATACATCAGCTCGAATATTTTGGACCTGTAATGCTGTAAAATGCAGCTATGAAAATGTATGTTCCGTGATTTTTTTTAAACATCATAAAATACACTGAACAAAAATATAAATGCAGCACCTAAAGATTTTATTTATTTTGTACATCCGATACTGATTTTTTTTTTCTGCCCACATCAAATGATAGTATAGCATACCAGTAAACATTTTTTGAAAAAAAAAAAATGTCCCTCTACTCAAGTTCTGAGCAGTGCCCAGACTTGAGATAATCCATGATCCAGTCGGGTGTGACCATTGCAGACAAAAATTTCACTGAGTAATGCATGTCATGACCATCCTTTATGTGGGGCCAATAAAAGGCCACCCTAAAATGACAAAAATGTTCAAATGTCAAGATGCCACAGACAACCAGAATCAACCGGGAACGAGCCATTGGCATGCTGCAGGCTGGAATGTCCATCAGAGCTGTAGGGCGTCAATTGGGGGTGCTATTCCACGATAGTCCGCCTCCGACGACGATTTCAGCAGCATGGCATCACAGACAACATGCCACATGCATGCAGGCCACGTGTCACCACTCCAGCACAAGACCGGCATATCCGTCTGACCCACCTGCGTGATCGGTGCCGGACTGCAACACGGACCGCAGATGAGACCATGGGGAGACACAATCGCAGGGTCAGCAGTCAAACTGTGAGAAACCGACTCAAAGAAGCTGGCCTCCATACACGTAGACCTCATCGAGGATTGGACCTGACTGCGGGGCGACGACGTTCTCGTCTGGACTGGGCTTGGGCACATAGAAAATAAAAATGAAAATGAATTTCTATCTGAACATTTGTATTTCATAAAATATGGACCGCTGCGTTTATATTTTTGTTCAGTGTATATATGCAAAAATATTCACTAAGAATAAACAAACTTACTCCCACATTCTTCCCAAAAACCAATAACAATTAAAATGTCTTTCCTCTCCTGACATGTGTGTGATGAAAATTTTCCATGTGACACTCAAAAGCTTGACTCTGATAGGTTGGCACTCTATTAACAGGAAACGTTTACTGAATATATGCATGTTCATGAAGAATGACTGAAAACATTACAATGGACCCAAATTTTGAATGGCTTAGGCCCTGTCCACACGGCAACAGATTCAGGTGACTCCGATACAATTGCTTATCGTTTAGGCCTGGCGTCCACACGGCACCGGCGTTTTGGGTGCCCAAAACGCAGTCTTTTTGAGAACGGGTTCCAAAGTGGAAAGATCTGGCAACGTTGCCGTTGTGAAGTCGTCTGGATGAGTAAAACGGATTTGTTTACGATGACGTCACAACCACATGACTGTGAGTGCTTCACGCCGGGTAGAAGTGTAATGAACTCGATGCGAGTTGTCAACAAATCCTATAACTTGGTTCATGAAACGCGCTTACAAAATATTTTCACTGTGAATATTTATTGTGTAATGGTGCAAAGTGAGAGAGAGAGAGAGAGAGAGAGAGAGAGAGAGAGAGACTCTGCCCTTAGGGCAGAGTCAATCCCGCCAGCAAAAATAGGGAAAAAAAGGAGCGATCTCACCTCTTCAGATGTTGGTTTAAGTCCGACAATACAGTCCTCAAAAAGGGCGTAGAAGAGCAAATTAATCCATCAACGTGTAGCAATCAATTTATTCCGGACCATTAAAGACGCCGCCTTCCGCGTAGAATCATAGGTCATCCTCGCCGCCATATTGGATAGGTCAAAGCGGAGAATAAAGATTCATGTGCTGCGTTTAACTGTACCAACAGGTTTACCGTCCAAATGAGATCACATGGGATTACCTTTCACAGGTGAGAAACAACAAATTAATCCATCAACGTGTAGCATTCAATTTATTCCGGACCATTAAAGATGCCGCCTTCTGCGTAGAATCATACGTCACCCTCGCCGCCATATTGGATAGGTCAAAGCGGAGCATAAAGATTAGCTGCGTTTAACTGTACCAACAGGTTTGCCGTCCAAACGAGATCACATGGGATTACCTTTCACAGGTGAGACTGGAAAAATACTTTTCATTGTATTTGGTCATTATAGTGTAATTTTACGAACAGATTTTCCTGACTTTGTGGCTAATATGAAGTCTCGCGCATAATAGTTTATGCGCATGCGTCCTTACTTCTTCTATTGTTCTGGTGTCTCTGAAGGGACCGTCTTACAGCGCCCCTAGAGGTGTGGCATGTGTATTGCATCGTTTTCAGCAAGCGTTGCGTTGCCATATGGACCTGATATTTTACTGATTGTTGCCCATTTGGATGCGATATATTTTTGAATAACATCTCGTTGCCGTTGTCGTGTGGATGTAGCCTTAATCCCATTACATTTATCTTGTCCTTCTTCCCTATTGGTTTACCCAGAGGTTTTCCCAAGGCAATTACTCATGAAATGGGGTCACTCAGTCATTAAAAAGGATGGGCCATGAAGTCTTAACATCTCTTAAATGGCAATCTGAGGTAAAGAACTTTGCCTCATCTGAAAGGATGGGCATCTGAGAGGTTCGATCATATTGTGAGGATTTAACTATAGTTAAATTGTACAAAATTTTGCCAAATTCTGTGATCATAGACTTGTGGTAAGCAATCTCAATTCATTTTTAAATGAATTATATAAAAAAAAAACTCCTGTGCATATTTGAGAAAACCTGTGCCCATTTGCATTTTCCCTGTCTCTTTTAGGACTTTTGTTCTTGCCACACAATAAAGAGAGGGATAATGGATTCCAACATGTCAACATATTCATCTCTTCTTACTTTGGAACCACTGGGCATATCAGCACCTCATATTTTACCAGTGTTCATGTTTGGAATGCTTACCTATTGTGCTATTTTGTTTTTCAATATTACGTTACTGCTAACAATTGCTCTGAACCGAAAGCTTCATAAACCGATGCACATATTGTTGTTAAACATGCCAGTTAATGACATTGTAGGTGCCTCTGCCCTTTTTCCTCAGATCATGACAAGTATGCTTTCACAGATTAGATCAATCACTTATTCTGCATGTTATGTGCAAGCCTTCTTGATACATTTGTATGGAACTGGATCATTTCTTATTCTAATTGCGATGGCTTATGACAGATATATTGCAATTTGCTGCCCATTGAAATATCACGCCTTGATGTCCACAAATAACTTATTGAAAATAATAATTACAGTATGGACAATAGATTTTACAGTGATTGGTTTACTACTTGGTCTGAGCTACCGTCAAGAGATTTGTAGCACGAGAATAGTTGACCCTTTCTGCAATAATCCAAGTTTGTTGAAGCTAATATGTGGGGACATAAGGTTGAATAATTACTATGGGCTGTCTCTTACAGCTTTGCTACACATTCTCACACTGTTCATCATGTTATTCACATACATTCAAATCCTAATCACCTGTGTATCTAAAAGACAGTCTGATGCAAAAACCAAAGCAATTCAGACATGTGGTACACACCTAGTTGTTTACTTATGTTTAGAATTCATTTCACTGTTTTTCATAATTTCACACAGATTCGCTAACGTATCCCAGTACATAAGAGGAGCACTTGCCACATCTTTGATGGTATTTCCTCCTTTTCTTAATCCTTTAATATATGGTTTGAAAACAAAGGAAATTCGACAGGACATCACTTTCTTTTTCCATAAAAAGATCTCTCAGTCATAAGAGAAAATTATTTTGAATGTGATATTAATACTTATTCATTTTAGAAATTAAATGCATTATTTTTAGAACTATATTATTAAAAACAAAACTGCCAGAAATGGCTCGAGAGCAATGCCACTGGGGGACAAAAAAAAAAAAAAACTTTCTCGGGATAACTTTTACATATATGGTTATTTTTCCCTTTTTTTGTTACAACAATAAAACAAATAATGGTTTACCATCATTTACTTTTTTGGATATAATTGTAATGTTTATAGTCCAGCATTTGTTTAAAACCACATTATTTATTGTTACTTGTGGAAATAACTATTATTATAATTATACTCTGAGTGGCCACAAATAATACTGACTAAATTTAAATCAAGGCCTCTCTGAATGTTTTTGGAGACTGCAAATTATAGAAATCTAACAGTTGTGTCCAGATGTTTAAACACACAGACATGAATGTAATCATGGACATGAATGTCATGGTAATAATTAGCTTTCTTGATTTGTTTGAATTGTTCATTTTCTGTGGCAGAATAATTGTAAAACACACATTTTACATGATTTTAAAACAAATAAACAAGAATCTCTTGCACAAGCTTTAATTTATTTTGGGTTTTCTGATATCAACACAAGGTCAAAATTATGCAGGGTAAAGAATTTATATACCCCCCAACCCCCATCCCCCTTATAAATGGCTAGAAATGGGCCTAATTTTAGGGACAGTCCAGTTCCCACACTCCCCAGTATGCTAAACACAAATTTCCTGTTTATGTTTTTAAATGCAAATTCATGTTCTCTTTCAGTGAATTTTCAAGATTAATGATTGGTCAGCAAATATTTCCCATAAATCTAAAACCTAAAAATTCTGCTGCATAAATATTCAAACCCCCTTTTCTATGAGAAAAATAAAATCCCTAACCCATTTTTTTCTGTTAATACAATAAGCTAAACAATTATTTCCATAACAAAGATATTTATGGATAATTAGAATATTTGTAGAAGTTGATAAAACCTTTTATTTTGTTCTATTATTTACTATTAATGTTGGAAATGTATGTTCCATATATTATAGTACTTTTAGCCTGTGCTTGTACATCAGTATTTTTAAATAGTACTGATCAGTGGTACTGCATTATTCAGACTGGCTGTCAGAGATTGAACTTAAAACTTAATACATTTTGAAACTGTATGTTTCAGTCGTATGCTCAAAGTTCAGTTTGTTTTTAACAATGAAACCCTGATAACACTGAGTTGAAATGAATATTTATATTTTCTATGTGACCAAATCAGAGGAAATTCAGGAGAAAAAGAAAGGCTAGGCTTTTATCAACCAAGTATCCAAGAAATTCATGAGAGAAATGTACAGATAATTGACTCTGAATATTATAATGATCTACGGTACATGGCATCTGCCAAAGATCTATGTCTACTGTATAGTGTACATAACTGTACTTTATGGTTTATGACTTACTACAAAAAAGCTACACAGGAGTATGAACTGTGCTCTGGAGTTCAATAGGCATCATTATATGTGTGGAGACAGACTCACTGGCTTTTTTTTTTTTTTTACAAATCTTCATTAATACTTGCAACCTTCTACCTTCATTCAAATTATTCAATTAATTAGTCAGTTTGTGCAAACCTTTAAAAACTGGTTTCAATTGGCTGTTATAAAAATTGACATGCTTGGTAATCTCAGACACAAGGAACAGACCATATACTTCACAATCTCTGTGTGTGAACAGAATCCTTACATGTGTGAGCTGTGATTGCACTCTGATCAGGAACAGGTACATGGCAATTAGTCCAAATGAGTTTGAACACATGCAGGATTATTTTATACTTAAAGGTTGCTGTATAGTATACTGTAGAATTTTAGAATGTTTTTAGATTTCTGTATCTGAGGCCATGATTATCTTTGAGCCAGGCTCTCAGTGTTACAAGGACCAACAGGTAAAACTGTAAAATGTATTTTTGTTAGCCAGTTTAGAAAGTTAGAACTTTCTCATGCCAATATATTAGAGGCCTGAGACACTAAGGTGCATTAGCTTGCTACAAATATTTTTCTAAGATCACTGAGAAATTATAATGCATTACTTAGCTTGAATTTATGATACTCTCCTTCAGGGTTGTTTTTGTCACTAGGCTCCATTAGCTGTATCTAGGAACAATTTATGGGTTCAAATATGTAGATAATCTTGTGCGTAACCATGATTATGTTTTCTTTACCACTGATTGTAATCATTGGAAAAGCACTTAAAATACTGTACACAGACACACTATAGTTTAGCTCAAAGCACAAAGTTTATTTATTTATTTGTTTATTGGGGGGTCCTGGGGCAGTATCTTTAACTGGGACAAATTGTTTATAATGCCCATGTTTTCCATGGAGAATTTGGTGTGCTTCCGGACTACTTTTGAGATTCAGACTTCCACTTTGTGTGGTGCTGCATGTGATTTGCACATGAGTTGCTGGAAGTGACAAGAACCCCCCCAAAGAACTTCCTCCAGGAGTGAAAAACTCCTTGGTTGGCCCCATGGAAGAGGACCTGGAGATAAAAGAAGTCCCCTCAGGGCTCCACTCTGACTCAAGAAAGACATAGCACAGAAACATGGGGTTTGGGTTCAGGTTAGGCCAGGTACAGGAGTGTGGATGAAGATGGGGACCTGGGTTTAGGCTTGGCTTGTATGGATGCATGGATGTAGGCACAGGCCCAGACATGAAACTGGGCTTGGGTATGGGCTGAGGTTCAGGTATGAATTTAGACATGGACAAGGGTTTAAACATGCGCATGGACTCAGGCATGGACATGGGCTTGAGCATGGACCTGGCATGAGCATGGACTTGACCATGGGCATGAACTCAAGCATCAGCATGGGCATGGGCTTGGGCATGGACATGGACTCTGGCTTAGACTCTGGCATCAGCATGAACTCTGGAATTGGTATGGACATGGATTTGACCATTGGCATGAAGTCAAACATCAGCATGGGCATTGACATGGACTCTGGCTTAGACTCTAACATCAGCATGGACTGTGGCATCAGCATGGATATGGACATGGACTTGAACATGTGCATGGACTCTGACCTTGACTTTGACATTGGCATGGACTCTGGCATGAGCATAGGCATGGGTTCTCACTAAGGCAAAGGCACAGGGAGGGATTTGGTCTCAGATTTGGGCTTAGAGACAGGTATGTAGTAAGTTTTCGGCATAAGCATGGGCTCTGGCATTCTTGAACTTGCACATTCAGTGCAGGATGTTACATAATCATGAATGTCAATGGGCATGTAGGACCACCAGTATTTGGCCGTGAAGAGCTGATACATGTCCTTGATACTTGAGTGTCCCTTGGTGGGTGAGGTGTGAGCCGATGTGACCTGAAGGCCCCTGAAGTATGGGGGAACCACGGGCGATTGCTCTAAGACAACGAGGGAGGCTCAGCCTCCTCTAAAAATGATGAACATCATGTAGGATGAATTGCGCTAGGCTTATGTTATAGCCGACCTTATAACATTGCTATTTCAGATCCAGAATCATAGAAATATATGTGCTCAACCCAACTACAGTGCAAAATCATTCCATTATAACTTTCCCTAGTTCGCCTAATGTGTGTGTGAGTTTTTCCCCCTCGTGACAACGCGATGCAGCCCAGCCTCAGTGGACTTCAATGGCATTTGGGAGCTATGCGCTTTTCAATATCAAAATGCAAGACGATTATTGGACAAATACTGCGAAAATGCCCGCCCACGGACTCCCACAGACTCCCAGCCTCACAGTGGGAGGGACATGGCAAAGCATTCCGCGAGGAGACTGGTGATTGGTGAAAGCGGCCAGATATTTTCTTTGATTGACAGCTTGTTTCAAATATAGACAGGCAGCGATGAATTTCATCTCAGTCCCATGCGGATTCACAAGTGGTGTGGTGTATTGTAAGATATCAGCTTACATTTCGATTTCATTCATTACATACGGTTTCTACCAGCTTTTTTAGTTTGTATATATTTTCATTGTAAATAAAGTGTAAATATAGTGTTGTCAAGTTTGCTATCTGAGTTCCAGAAATTTCGTTTATTTGAGTGACTGAACTTGAACTTGGGGGGGCTAGTCAGCTAGCAAGAAAGCTGCGCACGGATGCCAAGCATTGCTGATTTAATTTTGGCGAAGCCATTTGCCAGTCTTCCTTTCGAGGAAAAAATTAAAATTAAAGAGCAGGGTAGACCAACACCTCAAATTGACTTGGTGAAAAAGGTAGGGAATAATACTCATTCCTTTCAGCTCTCCTGGTATGAGAAAGTGAATTGGCTAACAGCAAGTGACCCACATCAACAACAGTAAATAGGCTACTTTAGTAATATATCATGGATGGACCAAAAATATAGAATCTATTTAAAATGTTTATGCTGAGTATATTATATTGGAATATATATTTTTCTGGATATGAATTAAACACAGCTACAATTTGGAAAACATTTTTAAACAAAAACACAGCCGAGAACATTTCACACTACAGACCTGGATTAAAAGTGAAGGGTTATCAAAATTGTCAATAAAACATTTCTCAGTCAAAATAAGTAAAATATAGGGAAAGTGTCATTGAATGAAATGTGTGGCACCCAGCTCTATGTTTGACTCCCCAAGGTCAGTGCTTGTGCCTATTCCAGAACACTCTGCTATTACTGCTGAGGTTCCTGACAAAGAGCTGCTTTCAATAATGATCGATTTTTAAACAACATGCCACATGCCACAATTTTAAAATATAAAATGTTAAAATATACCCCCCCCAACACCACCATCATGTATATTGGACAGTAGGCTAATGGGCCAAAAGAACCTGTTATTTCACAGTTTGTGACCCTGCCAACAATCAGCCAGATCAGAGGCAAGAGTATGGGCAAAATTGATGTGTTTTTTCTTTTTTCTTTTAAAATCTGGAAATATCGTAACTGACCAGCCTCCCCTGTTTGAAAGACTACCAGCTGCCACTGGGGGGAACATGCATGACATTAACAGAGCAGTTGGCAGGGATCTGGTCAGGCATGGTTCAAGTGACAGCATCCTCTTTGAAGCCTGGAGGTGGAGCAACAGTGTCCTCCCTGAAGCCCAGAGCAAAGGCCACTCTGTCTGTATCTGGTGCAAGCTCTTGAGTAAAGACTGCCCTGTCAGCCTATGGTGTGAGCTCTTGAGCAAAGGCCTCCCCATATGCTGCTGTGTTGGACTTGGGAGGGAGCTCTGGAACAAAGGCCTCCCCTTCTGCCATTGTGTTGGCCTTAGGAGGGAGTTCTGGAGCGAAGGCCTCCTGGTCTGCCACTGTGTCAGCCTTACAGTTATCAGCGCCCCCCCCCCCCAAAAAAAAAAAAAAAAAAATCTCTTGGGGCTTTTCCATCTCTTGGGCTTGGTACAGGAACTTGAGCATGCCACTGAAAGACAGGGGGCTTTGAGGCATGGATCTTCTGTAGTGAGAAGGTATTTGGCCCACTGTTTTGCCTGTCCAGTGAGCCAGTAAATCATTCATCTCTCCCAGAAGTTCTCTGCAGGCTTGTGGTCCACCAGGTCCTCATATAAGAGCCTGCACTGGAACAAAAATCCATTGGGCAGATAGTCTATACCATCATAGGGTGCTGATGTGTCTAATCCTACCGTATGTGCTGGATGAACCATACAGATCCAGCAATTGAGGTATTTCACCTGACGTCACAGGGTCACGTGACGCCCCGGTGTCCACCATTTTGGACGGCAAGCTAGCTAATGTCAACAACAGTAGCTAGTATGTTACTGTAGCAATATTTACGTTCAGTCATTTGGATGACTGTTAAAACCTTTCAGTCTCAAGTTTTTCCTTTACTGGATTTACTAGTTTACTGAGCTAGCGCGCGATGGCTCCCGGCCCGGCCGGAGAGCGCGCGATGGCTCCCGGCCCGGCCGGAGAGCACGCGATGGCTCGCGGCCCGGCCGGAGAGCGCGCGATGGCTCGCGGCCCGGCCGGAGAGCGCGCGATGGCTCGCGGCCCGGCCGGAGAGCGCGCGATGGCTCGCGGCCCGGCCGGAGAGCGCGCGATGGCTCGCGGCACGGCCGGAGAGCGCGCGATGGCTCCCGGCCTGGCCGGAGAGCGCGCGATGGCTCCCGGTTTGGCCGAGCGCGCTAGCTCAGTAAACTAGTAAATCCAGTAAAGGAAAAACTTGAGACTGAAAGGTTTTAAGTCATCCAAATGACTGAACGTAAACATTGCTACAGTAACATACCAGCTACTATGTTGTTGACATTAGCTAGTGCTAACAGCTAGTTGCTAATACACTGCTACAACACAGACACCGACCCTAATAATACAGTTCTTAGTCATTGCCTGGTAACAGCAAATTTATAACAGGCCATGTCTCAACAGACTAAGAAGTTATTTCAATGACATTTAATAACATTTTGTTTATCCTGAGGACCGAAAGTAAATGAAAATGTGAACAAACCTTAGCTGTAATCAGATGGCGACCACCGGCTCCAGGGACGACCCGCTGATGTAGGCATGTTACCCAGCCTGACACAAAATATTTGTAGGCATCCAAACTCTTATACGCTTTCAGATCAATACCTGTGTATGGCGATGGGTTTTTAACGACATAGGTATACAGATCATGTGGGCCGAAGTCAGGTAAAGACGAGGGCTTCGTGTACTTCCGTACGTCAGTGAACAATCCTGGTGGAAGCAGGTAAACGTCGTTCTCTAAGCCTGCTAACCTCAATTTTTGCAAATATCTCTCCCTCTGCTCGCCCTGTAAATGCCCTACGTCACTGGATAGTGAAGGTGTTTTCTGCATCTCGCTCCTTTTTCTTTTATGTTTTTCGTTTGTCGCCTTCCTCGCATTCAAACTGATTCGAGCCGTGCCGTCCAAAATGGCAGCATCACATGACTTGGTCACGTGAGTGAAATACCTCAATAGGCACAGTGACTCTGGCATTGTGTTGCTCAGCATGCCTACTCTCTTTTGCTACATCCATGTAGAGGGCAAAGTATTCTGTTACAAGAGTGGATGAGGGAGACAGATGTAAGTGCAGAAAAAGTTTTATTAAAAGCAAGCTGGCAAACAGTTCCAAAATGTGAGGCAAAGAGCATAAACAGAAATGGGCAGAGTTCAGACATTTGGCAAACAGTACATAATAAGCAAGACAATACTTGGTCAGGAAAACAGAAACAAAGTCAAAACCAGAGTAGCAAAACAGTAATCAAACAACTTGGTAATGTCAAACACATAAAACAGAGCATATCCTTCGAAAATCTGTGTGTAAAGAGATGCCTTACATGCTGCAAGCTGTGATTGTGCTCTGATCAGAAACAGATGCATAGTAATTAGCCCTGATGAGCTTCAGTGTGGCCCTGTATGTGAGTTGCAGCCTGAGGCCGCTGCATGCTCCAAATGCAAATGCACGCGGGTGTGACAGAAAATAACTTGAATTTTACTCTTACAAAGCTAATGAACCCTGATTAAAATAAACTGTTGAACTAAACTCTACTGTTTTGTTTATTATTTTAAATAACATTATTAACCATTGCTCCTGGCATACAGGGTAATTCATCATATCATACTTACTCACCGAAGATAAATGTATTCAAGCTATAATTTGTGAGTGTATAAATGTACTACAGCCATCCCTAGACTGAGGGACTGGGGAGTCAGTTGCCAAACTTCTTAATGTCAATTCCTGGCAGTTTTCTGTGATGCCTACACATTCTCATGACACATTACAGTGCTGTTTACTGAGGAAAATCCCACATTTCATGCAGTATAATACTTAGTTGATCTCTATGAGACAAATATTAATTGGGGAGAATAACTTGGACCTCTAATGCTGTAAGCTGCAATTATGAAAGTGTATGTTACATTATTGTTTTTAATATTATAAAACACAGCACTTGTAATAAAGAAATTAAGTAAATAAATAAATAAATACATACATAGCACATTTTTTTCCAAAATTAAAATTGTCCTTATTCTACTGATATGTATGTGATGAAATTTTCCATGTTACCCTCAAAAGGGCAAAATTTAACTATAATAGATAAACCAGAGCTCTATGTTAACAGGAAAAGTTATATGAATGTCTGTGTTTGAATGAAGAAAAAATACTGAAATCATATTACAATGGACCCAGGTTCTGAATGGGTTAATCACACTACATTTTTATTCTTCTTCTAACGTATTGGTTTACCCAGAGGTTTTCCCAAGGCATTGACACATGAAATGAGGTCACTCAGCCATTAAAATGGATGGGTCATGAATGCTTAATGTATATTAATTGGCAATCTAGGGCAAATGACTTTTTATTATCTGAAAGGATGAGCATTTAAGAAGATCCATCATATTGTTAGGCTTTAACTGTTGTTAAATTGTACAATATTTTGCCAACATCTGTGATGAGAGATTTGGGGTAAGAAAACTAAGTGCATTTTAATTTATTATTATTATTATTATTATTATTATTAGTAGTAGTAGTAGTAGTAGTATATTATTATTAATAATAAATATCATTCTGTGTATACTTGTTGCATACTGAATGACAATAAAGGTTGTCTATGTCTTAAATAATAAAAATAATAAAAATGATGATGATGATGATGAAGAACAATCCTGTGCATATTTTAGGAAACATACATATTTGCATTTTCTCTGTCTGTTTTAGGACTTTTCTTCTTGCCACATAATAAAGAGAAGGATAATGGATTCCAACATGTCCAAATATTCAACTCTTCTTACTTTGGAACCACTGGGCATATCACCACCTCATATTTTACCAGTGTTCATGTTTGGAACACTTACCTATTGTGCTATTTTGTTTTTCAATATTACATTATTGCTAACAATTGCTTTGAACCAAAAACTTCATAAACCAATGCACATACTGTTGTTTAACATGCAAATTAATGACATTGTAGGTGCCTCTGCCCTTTTCCCTCAGATCATGACAAGTATGCTTTCACAGAATACATCAATCACTTATTCTGCATGTTATGTGCAAGCCTTCTTGATACATTTGTATGGAAATGGTTCGTTTCTTATTCTGACCGCTATGGCATATGACAGATATATTGCAATTTGCTGCCCATTGAAATATCACACTTTGATGTCCACAAATAACTTGTTGAAAATAATCATTATGTTATGGACCATAGATTTTACAGTGATTGGTTTACTACTTGGTCTGAGCTACCGTCAAGAAATTTGTAGCACAAGAATAGTTGACCCTTTCTGTAATAATCCAAGTTTGTTGAAGCTAATATGTGGGGACATAAGGTTGAATAATTACTATGGGCTGTCTCTTACAGCTTTGCAACACGTTCTCACACTGGTCGTAATGCTATTCACATACATTCAAATCCTAATTACCTGTGTATCTAAAAGACAGTCTGATGCAAAAAGGAAAGCAATTCAGACATGCGGTACACACCTAGTTGTTTACTTATGTGCAGAATTCATTGCACTGTTTGTCATAATTTCACACAGGTTTGAAAATGTATCCCAGTACTTAAGAGGAGCATTTGCAACATCTTTCATGGTATTTCCTCCTTTTCTTAACCCTCTCATATATGGTTTGAAAACAAAGGAAATTCGACAGAATATCACTTTCTTGTTCAATAAAAAGATATCTCAGTCATAACAGAAACTTATTATTTGGTTCGATGTTTAATACTTATTTATTTAAAAAACTGCAAGATCTTTATCGAATTATAATATTAAAAGGAAAGGTGCCAAAAAAGGCTCTTCAGAGTAATCCCTTTGAAAAAGAAAAGTTTCAGAAAATTACCTTTACGTATATTCATGGTTGTCTCACCATTTTTTTTTAACAAGAATGAGACAAATAATAATTTTCCAGAATGAAGTTCTTTTTATATATTGGCAATGCTTAAAGTAGAACCTTTGTTTAAAATTGCATTATGTATTCTTAATTTTAGAAATTAATATTATAAAAATTGTCCTCTGAGTTGTCAGAAATAACACTGATTGATTCATTTTAAATCAAGGCCCTGTATTGTATTTAAATTAAATACAGTTTTGGTCAGAAGTTTACAAACACAGATATGAATGTCATCATGGACATGATTATCATGGCAATATTCGGCTTTCAGTGATTTTATTTTTAACTGTTCTTTTTCTGTGGCAGAAAGGTTGTAAAACATACATTTTACCTGATTGTTGGGGGGGGGGACAAACAAGAAAAAAAAAGAATTTCATGCATGTGTTTTGGGTTTTCTGAAATCAGCACAAGGTCAAAATTATAAATCCAGGATAAAGAATGTACATACTCTTCCCCCCATGCCACTTTGATTATTAATTGAGTGGTGTTGAAATTTCCAAAATGTCTTAACTTGCCAATGTCAAGGCCTCTTACAGTGGTGCTTGAAAGTTTGTGAACCCCTTAGAATTCTCTATATTTCTTCATAAATATGACCTAAAAGATCATCAGATTTTCACACAAGTCCTAAAAGTAGATAAAGAGAACCCAGTTAAACAAATGAGACAAAAATATTATATTTGGTCATTTATTTATTGAGGAAAATGATCCAATATTACATATCTGTGAGCGGCAAAAGTATGTGAACCTCTAGGATTCGCAGTTAATTTGAAGGTGAAATTAGAGTCAGGTGTTTTCAATCAATGGGATGGCAATCAGGTGTGAGTGGGCACCCTGTTTTATTTAAAGAATAGGGATCTATCAAAGTCTGATCTTCACAACACATGTTTGTGGAAGTGTATCATGGCACGAACAAAGGAGATTTCTGAGGACCTCAGAAAAAGCGTTGTTGATGCTCATCAGGCTGGAAAAGGTTACAAAACCATCTCTAAAGAGTTTGGACTCCACCAATCCACAGTCAGACAGATTGTGTACAAATGGAGGAAATTCAAGACCATTGGTACCCTCCCCAGGAGTGGTCGACCAACAAAGATCACTTCAAAAGCAAGCCGTGTAATAGTTGGCGAGGTCACAAAGGACCCCAGGGTAACTTCTAAGCAACTGAAGGCCTCTCTCACACTGGCTAATATTAATCTTCATGAGTCCACCATCAGGAGAACACTGAACAACAATGGTGTGCATGGCAGGGTTGCAAGGAGAAAGCCACTGCTCTCCAAAAAGAACATTGCTGCTCGTCTGCAGTTTGCTAAAGATCACGTGGACAAGCCAGAAGGCTATTGGAAAAATGTTTTGTGGACAGATGAGACCAAAATAGAACTTTTTGGTTTAAATGAGAAGCGTTATGTTTGGAGAAAGGAAAACACTGCATTCCAGCATAAGAACCTTATCCCATCTGTGAAACATGGTGGTGGCAGTATCATGATTTGGGCCTGTTTTGCTGCATCTGGGCCAGGACGGCTTGCCATCATTGATGGAACAATGAATTCTGAATTATACCAGCGAATTCTAAAGGAAAATGTCAGGACATCTGTCCATGAACTGAATCTCAAGAGAAGGTGGGTCATGCAGCAAGACAACGACCCTAAGCACACAAGCCGTTCGACCAAAGAATGGTTTAAGAAGAATAAAGTTAATGTTTTGGAATGGCCAAATCAAAGTCCTGACCTTAATCCAATGGAAATGTTGTGGAAGGACCTGAAGCGAGCAGTTCATGTGAGGAAACCCACCAACATCCCAGAGTTGAAGCTGTTCTGTATGGAGGAATGGGCTAAAATTCCTCCAAGCCAGTGTGCAGGACTGATCAACAGTTACCACAAATGTTTAGTTGCAGTTATTGCTGCACAAGGGGGTCACACCAGATACTGAAAGCAAAGGTTCACATACTTTTGCCACTCACAGATATGTAATATTGGATCATTTTCCTCAATAAATAAATGACCAAGTCTAATATTTTTATCTCATTTGTTTAACTGGGTTCTCTTTATCTATTTTTAGGATTTATGTGAAAATCTGATGATGTTTTAGGTCATATTTATGCAAAAATATAGAAAATTCTAAAGGGTTCACAAACTTTCAAGCACCACTGTAACTTCCTGTTAGGGTTCATAGACCACTGCGGTCCTAGCTTGATGAAGCATAGCTGTATTAGAATTGTATTTCCTAGCTGTATTAGAGTTCATTATTATTTTCATTATTGAATGGAAAATAGACAGAAAATAGATGAAAAGGTTTAGACAGTTTTCCTAAAATATGCACAAATTTAATGAATGAATGAATGAATGAATGAAAGTCTTAACAATTTACTTCAGTTTGACTTTTTATACATTCTGAATTCATGGCCATTTGCCTTGGGACAACTGCTGGGTAATCCAATGAGTTGGAACAATAATCAATCTAATGGGATTAAAATACATGGTAACACTCTAATCCCTTCAGACCCTGCAACCCTGAATATTCAATGATTCTCAGATTTTTCTTTTTCTAAAATGCAAACGTTCATAGAATTCCCATCCATCCACGATCTATAATGCTTCCCAGCAAACACACAATGTATATACGACATAGTGGTTACGTAATGTCAGGGAAATACGTTGTCGTTACGTAGTAGGCACATCCTAATACAATGTCGTGCCAATACATAAGGACAACGTAGTGGTAATACGTAATGACAACATAGTGATAATACCTAACGACAATGTAGTGGTAATACGTAATGACAATGTAGTGGTAATACGTAACGACAACGTAGTGGTAATACAATGACAACGTAGTGGTAATACGTAATGACAACATAGTGGTAATACCTAATGACAATGTGGTGGTAATACGTAACAATAATAACAATAATAATAATTAAAGCCACTAGCGGCCTTGATGGGCCCTTGCACGTGTGGTTCCACAACCCAGGACATTCCGCCACCCAACAAAACAGTCACATGTCATATATTCATCAAATGTTCAAAGGTGATGTGCATGTTGCAAATGCCATGACTGTTTGATGGATGAGAGATAAACAAAGACTGTAAGTGTGTGTGTGTGTGTGTGTGTGTGTGTGTTTCTCTGGTGTGAAAATGTACATTTATATATGTACAAAACTATATGTGTCTCCTCCTCATCTCTATCTCACGCTGTAATCTTAAGTCATCTTAGCTTTCCTGTGTCTGCAGTGTGTGTGTGTGTACAGTACATGCAGAGTTTTCATATGTCTGCAACAAAATGCACAATGATGGCAGGTCACTATTAGTGTGTGTGTGTGTCTGTTTGTCAGAGAGAGAGAGAGAGAAGGTGTGTGTGTGAAAGAGAGTGTGCTCATAGATGTTGAGTGTGCATGTGAGTGCATACTTGTGAGAGAGTGTATGTGTGTATGCATAAATACGCATATGACTGTGAGTGTGTGTATGAGTGTGCACAGAATTGTATATATCATCAGACTCACAATATCCAATATTTTGTAAAGTTTCAGATCTCCCCACCATGACTAGAGAAAGTATAAGATCGTGATTGTTAATAAAGATGCCATAACGGCTAAAGAGTATCAGAATCAGAATCATATTACAAGATATCAAAAATCCCTTCGCAATTTAATATCAGTGACATCTTGGCATCACGTATAACGTATTTCACATGAATCTCATGAACTGTCTAGGAGGAGTATGCTAAAATTCATCATGTGTCAAAACACACATATTCAAAACCCTATTCTTTCCTTGGCCAGCTGGTGGTGCTATACCAGACAGGCATATTGGGCATCTAGATGTCATAATAATCACATTTTCTAATAACCTGAAAGGTTTCAGCCAAATCATTAAATGTACTATGACTTCATGACACATTTCCTGTTTATGTGGCGAGTATTAAAATTCATAATATTGCCATTTCAACATATTACAACATATCAAAAATCCCTTCGCAATTCAACATCAGCAATATCTTGCCATCATGTTTGCCAAGTTTGACATGAATCTGATGAACTGTCTGGGAGGAGTACGTTAAAAATGACCATATGTCCAAACGCATATAAGCCCAATTACCTCACCCCCTGTTGGGCGTGGCTAATGCATAGGGGGCGCTATGAAGTCCCTGGGCCATGCCCGGGGCCAAACATCTGTGGCTGAGAAGCAGTTACAATGACTGATGTGTGTATCAAATTTCATGAGTTTTCGTGCATGGGAAATGCCTCAAAAAAAAGCCAAGCGCGACAGAAAAAAAATAATAATAATAAACTTTATTTGCCAGGTATGTGAACACACATGAGGAATTTGACTCCGGTTTCACTTAGCTCTCTTAGTACAAACAGATACAAAGCATAGACAAAAACAAAAAGCTATGTACATATACATAATGACAACATAGTGGGAATACATAATGACACTGTAGTGGTAATACGTAATGGACATAAGATCTGGTGACCCATACCATGCTTGCTGACCACACCATCCCATGAAGTTGTTAGAGCCAACTTTTGCATTGAAGTCACCAAGAATGATGAGCTAATCAGCTTTGGGAACAGCAGCAATGACATCATGCAGTTCTTCATAGAACTTGTCTTTCATCTTGTCTGGATTGGTCATAGTTGGAGCATAAGTGCTGACACTTGTGGCAAACTTACCAGCCAACTTGTCCACAAGAGACGTCTTGCCTGCAAAGCCCATACCTGCATAATATCACTCTTTTGCTTCATGCCCACTCCAAAAGAAAGTGTAGCCTGATACACTTTCACTCAGCAAGCCCTCACCAGCCAATCTGGTCTCAGTCAGGGCTACAATGTCGATGTTGTATCTGGCAAGCTCTTGTCAAATCAAAAGAGTTTTCTTCTGAGGTCTATGAGTGGAGTCTCTGTCCAGGAGAGTGCAAGTATTCCACATTGAAATGGTGAGATGAGTGATCCTCAGCTTTACTTGCCATTTTCTTTCTGGTCTTTGTTTGACTGCAATAAGGGGGCAGTCTCTATCAGTAAGCTGGTCAGGGTCAGGGTGGAGCAGGCAATGTTAAGGGCACCTTTTTGTAGCCCCTTCCTCATGCCATGGAGGTGAGCAGTGCAATCCTGTAGAGGGCTGCTCAGTCTCTCGGGGTGCTGCTGAATTCCTCTGCTGCTCTTGTTCAGCAAAGAATGACCATATGGCTTGAGCTGCCTGTGTGCAGGTCTGCAGCTATGACTCCCAGTGTACCCACACCTGCTGCTTTGTTGCTCACCTGTTGCCACCTGTTGTTGGGTGATAAGATGACTCACGTGAAGATTTTATTAAAGTGTAAAGTTGTGCAACGTTAACCACACTCTCTCACTTGAGACCATCTGAATCCAATGGAAAGACAGCTGGAGATGGAGATGGATGCAGTGGATGAGCATGATGTTCTACATGCCTCATCGTGCTCACAGTGCTTCAACACACTTTGCTGGATCTGCAATCCTGCTTGTTGAATCATATGGCGGTTTCCTCTGCGCTGACCACTGGGTCCAATCTTAACATGCTGAGGCAGGCAAGCCCTAACTCACTGATGGTTTTAAACCCATTAGCTAACTACCCTCACCTGGTTTAGCCCACCAGTTGAAGTGGTTTCTGGTGTATGGCCGCTGTTGCATGCTAACAGCTGCTTGGAGCCACAGGTGAGAGCCGAGTAACAAGTGGGAACCAAGGTGGATGAACTACTCTGAGGAGCATGACTGTTTCCCTGACAGAGGTGCTACCCCTACCTGGCACCCACTACACCCAAAACAATTCAAGGAATCTGGAGTTAATTTCAGTGCATAAAGGGCAAGGGCACAAACCTAAGATGAACACCCAAGATCTCCAATCCCTCAGAAACCACTACATCAAGAATCATCATGCATCTCTCATAGATATAACCAAATGGGTTTGGGATTATGTTGGCAAACTTTTGTCAAGCACTACAATATGGAATTACATCCACGTATGCCAGTTAAAACTTTACTGTGCACAAAGGAAGCCTTATATTAACTGTGTCCACAAGCACCATTGATTTCTCTGGGCTTGGAGTCATCTAGGATGGACCATCACACATAGCCCTTTTCCACCAGATCAGTTCCAGGGCTGGTTCAGGGCCAGTGCTTAGTTTGGAACCAGGTTTTCTGTTTCCACTGGCAAAGAACTGTCTGGGCCACAAAAAAGAGTTCCAGGGTAGCACCAGCTCTTTGCTGGGCTAGAGGAAAGAACTGCTTACGTCAGTGGGGGGGGGGGGGGGGGGCGGAGTTGTTAAGACCAACAACAATAGCAAGACCACGAGAGGGCGCCATTTTTAAATAAGCGATGAGATATCATGGATGCAGTAAAGCAGCAGTGGTCTGTGTTGTTGTTGCTGCTTCTTCTTCTTCGTGTTGTTGTTGCTTCGATGTTCGCACCAAGGTTTATGCAAACACAGTGACGTAACTAACATATACAGTGACGTAATGACATGGCTCCCCTTAGCACCCTGAGCTATGGAAAAGCAAACTGGTTCTCAGCTGGTTCACAAGTTGAACGAGTTGTGAACCAGCACCAGCACTGGCCCCGAACCGGCCCTGGAACTGATTTGGTGGAAAAGGGGTAACAGTGGAAACATGTATTGTGGTCAGACAAATCAGTATTCCAGGTCTTTTTGGAAGAAATTGACACCGTATGCTCAGGATCAAAGATGGTAAGGACCATCCAGCCTGTTCCCAGCAACAAATCCAAAAAACAGTGTCAGTCATGCTATAGGGTTGTGTCGGTACTTTTGTAAAAGGTAACTTACACATTTGTCATGGCAACATTAATGCAGAAAAGTACATTGAGATTTTGGAGCAACATAGGCTGTCTTCAAGATAACACCTTCTCCAGGGATATTTCAACAAGACAATGCAAAACCATTACAAATGCATGGCTGCAGAAGATGAGGGTGTCTGTCCCCTCTGTCCCCAAAAGAGAATTTGTAGTGACGTTTCAAATGAAAAATATGACAATGACAAGTCCATGCTGTTGCATACCTTAATACGTGTTCACAGAAAGAGTGGGACAAAATAACACCTGAAATGCTTCATTACTTGGTGTGTTCAGTCCCTACAGAGCTTTTAACTGTTGTGTGAAGGAATGGCAACATTATAAAGTGGCAAATGTTTACTGACTTGCAAGAATCACAATTGAAATTAAAATAAATAAATAAATAAATAAATAATCTGGTCAGGCATCAAATAATGATCTATTGTATTGTTTTGAGTGCAATACAGGTCAACGACGATCATTGTTTTCAATTTCATCAGACCATCCCAACTATTTGTTGTCATGTCTGTGCACATTTGAGCAAGGCTCGGCACAAGTGATAGCTCTTGGCCATACGCTTCAAGCACATTGCATGCACCATAAGGTTCAATATAGGATTGGAATCACCTGTTGCTCTTCTGAGCACTGTTGCCAGGTAGGGGTCCACGTGGATCCTATTGACCATGTTGTCAATCCTTGTCATGTTAACTGGAGCAAAGTTTGGACATTTGTGATTAACATTGCACAAAAATTCAAGTTTGGTGAAAGACTATTGTTTGGAAAAAATTTTTTTCCTTTATTGACTAAATCAATAATGCAGATGTCATAAATTAATATCTAAGCAAAAAAAGAGAGAGAGAGAGAGAGAGAGAGAGAGAGAGAGAGTTATGAAATCTAGAGTTACTATGGAATCAGAAAGCTTACTTCTAGTTTCATAGAATCTGAGTAGGAATACTTCTGTCTTGTCAGAATTAGGAAGAAGGAAGTTTGTAAGCATCCACTGTCTCATGGCTTTTACACATTTCTCAAATTTATCGAGCTGGTGTCTCTCATCTGGCTTTGCTAAAACACACTACTGTGTGTCATCAGCATAACAGTGAGAGATAATAACGTTTATGAATAATAGTCCCCAGAGGTAGCATATGTAAAGAAAAAAATCACAAGACCTCAGACAGAACCTTTAGAACACCAAACTTCACCTTAGTATGCATGGAAAAGTCATGATTTACATCTACAAACTCACAATGATCAGTTAAATAAATCAATGCCACCTTCCATTTTGTCTAGAAAAAGATAGTTCAACCATTTTTTTATGCTTGGTAGATTTTCTGGTTGTCGAAAATCTGCCAAGCACAAAAAAGTCAAGATAGGAACAATCACATCTCACTACTTGGTAACTTGGTTGAATGCCCAAACAGATGCTTCTGAAACTTTCTGTAGCAGTAATTTTGCAAACAGTAAAGCATCTGAAATCACACACACACACTGTTCAGCTATAATATTATGACAACTGACAGGTGAAGTGAATAACATTGATTATCTCATTACAGTGGCACCTCTCAAGGGGCGGGATATTTTAGGCAGCAAGAGAACAGTAAGTTCTTGAAGTTGATCTGTTGGAAGCAGGAAAAATGGGCAAGTATAAGGAGCTCAGTGAATTTGACAAGGGCCAAATTGTGATGGCTAGATGACTGGGTCTGAGCATCTCCAAAATGGTTCATTTTGTGCGGTGTTCTCAGGATGCAGTGGCTAGTACATTCCAAAAGTGGTCCACAGAAGGACAACCGATGAACCAGTGACAGGGTCATGTGTGTTGAAGGCTCATTGATTCACATGGGGCACGAAACCTAACCCATATGGTACAATCCCACAGAAGAGCTACTGTAGCACAAACTGCTGAAAAAGTTAATGCTGACACCTTTCTGTTTTACCCAGAATTAACTTTTTCAGCATCACACCAACTTTAAGAACTGACTGTTCTCTTGCTGCCTTATATATGTATCCCACCCCTTGACAGGTGCCATTGTAATGAGATAATCAATTTTATTAATTTCACCTGGAAGTGGTCACAATGTTATGGCTGATCAGTGTACATGGCATATACATTTTAATAAATAACAGTGGAGGCTAAAGTTCATTAAATATTTTGTAACACTGGACTATTTGTATATCGTGACTCTGACCCTAAAGATTATGCTAAAGTTTGCTACCAGTTTAGCATACCCTCTTGCATCACCTTTGAGCAGTCCTCTCATCATCTGAACATTGGAGTAGTATTCCCCAAAGTCTCCCTTTTTTCTCCTCAGCAGACTTTTCTTTTGCTGCATTCAGCCTTTTCTGAAACTTTGCCTCTGCGATGTAACAAACAGCTGCATCCTGAGAATCAACAGCATGCCTTCTATATTCTCCATTGTTTGTTTGTTTGTGTGTGTGTGTGTGTGTGTGTGTGTGTGTGTGTGTGTGTGTGTGTGTGTGTGCACGCATCACACTGAAGATGACATCACTGCAATTTCATGCAGCATCAGTATGATGACCAGCTACAGTCAGGGGATAGTGGAAAACGAACTCCTGGTACCTCAAGTAAGTTGGGTCTTGTCAAGTTGAGTTGAATTGAGCCATTATCATGCTGTGGGAAATTGCCATTACATTCCCCTGACTTCCTGACCACCCTGGCAAAGATTATTTTCTAACAGCACAGTTCAACATGGGTTATTCCTTAACCTATACATGAGAAACATCACTAAATTAAAACATGGTATCAAAGAGTGAATATCACTGAAATATGAGCAGGATTGCAAGATACCAAGCTATGTATAATCAGGGAAAAAATGTAAACATTTTGTCTCCAAAAGACATACTCAAAGAAGTATGAATTTTGTAGTTTAGGTTTTGTCATGACCAAGGAAATTAACTGAGAGAAAATAAGTAAATATAATACATTTTAATTAATTCACTTTACCTCAAATTCCTGTTTGAGTAAGTTTTATTTCATCAGCTTAAATAACCTCAAATGTTTGGTAAGATGTATGTATGTATGTATGTATGTATGTATGTATGTATGTATGTATGTATGTATGTATGTATGTATGTATGTATAATGTGCTGTTAAGATTTACAGTTTAAAATTTCTTTGAATGAGACTACCCAAAGTCAGATTGGTTCCAGTTTCCCCCACATCCCTGACAATAACCCAGGTAACAATTTTACGTATTAACTACGTACTTACAACGTAGTGGTTTGGTAGATGTTACATAGTGTTTTTACATAGTTACTACATAAAATTCTGGACTAACAGAGAAATTACGTACCCACCACCTTTCCACTACCTTATGGGCACCTTCCCACTACCCTATGGGGACCTTCCCACTACCCTATGGATACTTTCACACTCATATGGGCACGTTCTCACCACCTTACATTTTCACATCCTTTCTACTACCTTACAAAACCAGAGTAATATTATGCAGAAAACATGGAAGAAGCAACAATATTTTGCATAGTTGGTGCATTTATTTCAACAAAAAAAAAAAAAAATAGCTGCATCAGCCAGGTTAGGTTAGAAATGTGAAAAAAAAAAAAAAAAATATATATATATATATATATATATATATATATATATATATAGGGCGGCACGGTGGTGTAGTGGTTAGCGCTGTCGCCTCACAGCAAGAAGGTCCTGGGTTCGAGCCCCGGGGCCGGCGAGGGCCTTTCTGTGTGGAGTTTGCATGTTCTCCCCGTGTCCGTGTGGGTTTCCTCCGGGTGCTCCGGTTTCCCCCACAGTCCAAAGACATGCACGTTAGGTTAACTGGTGACTCTAAATTGACCGTAGGTGTGAATGTGAGTGTGAATGGTTGTCTGTGTCTATGTGTCAGCCCTGTGATGACCTGGCGACTTGTCCAGGGTGTACCCCGCCTTTCGCCCGTAGTCAGCTGGGATAGGCTCCAGCTTGCCTGCGACCCTGTAGAAGGATAAAGCGGCTAGAGATAATGAGATGAGATATATATATATATATATATATATAAAACCGTGTGTACTAGTACACTTGACAATCATAACAGGACGTGTTGTAGTTTCACAGGATGAAATAGAAGATTAATACATGCATTACCTGAATCAAATGTAATCATGAATATGCAAAGGAACTTAAAGGTATTATTCTGCACTTTTATGATGGCTGCTTGTCAGACATTACATTACACTAAAATGGCATAAAAACCTACAGAGACTGACTGCAATATTTACACACATGCCAATCATTATTTTTGTTCTGACTCTAGAAAATATTTAATGGTGAACCAGTATTCAATAATAGAAATTCTAGCAGTGAAATAGCTAACAGCTGTCTCTGATTTCTGAATCAGATGAATGGTGGATTGGTACAGTAGTTGTCTCCTTAGTTGTTGCAGCCACAGCAGCACGAGCCTGCAAATATAATTATAATCAATGATAAATTGGGAAATCCTTGTTTACCATTATATGGTCAGATTAAGTGATGTATGTACACATAAAATATTTGCAAGAGGTAAGTACCTACAGATAATTCTGCACAATTTCATCTAGGCGCATCAGAACCTTTCTCTGATTCTTTCGTCTCCATTGCTCCCTGTTTTCCGCATCCTTCTCTACCACACCTGCCACTTTCATGTCCTCTCTCACCACATCCATGTATCTCCTCTTTGGTCTTCCTCGTTTTTGTGTGCCTGGCAGCTCCATCCTCAACATTCTCCTTCCAACGTGCTCTGCATCTCTTCTCAGGATGTGCCCATACCATCTCAGTCTCATCTCTCTTAGCTTAATTCCCAAGCTCTCCACATATGCTGTCCCTCTGATGTGCTCGTTCCTTATCCTGTCTAGCCTCGTCACTCCTGTCGCAAACCTTAACATCCTCAACTCTGCCACCTCCAACTCTGCCTCCTGTCTCTTCGTTAAGGGTACTATGTCCAATCCATACATCACAGCTGGTCTCACTACTGTCTTAATCAGAACCTTTCTCTGATAATCTATAAAAACACATAAAAAGGAAATGGTTAGTGTCATGGGCCACATAAAAACGAGTGAGCATTATGCATTCATGAATTAAAGACATAAATTTCAAAAAATGGTTGGATTTTATGATAAAATACCACACATCAATATGTAATATTATTAGTACTGGATGTCACGACACAGATATTCAGACTGACAAATCACAAATGTAAGTCATTTATTCAAGTAGTGTTTCTATCTTTTCATAAAATGTGTATGCTAGCATGTCTCTTTTGTAAGTAAGAATAGAACTCACTGTCTGATATAGTATTTTGCCGTGGATCTGTACTCCTCGGCCTGAACAGCTTTTCAAGGTCCTCTGTATCTGAGACAAATTTGCAAAGCAATTAATATCTTGCAGAATGAATGGAATTAATTAAGCTAATGGTAAGATTTTACTGTTTGTTTTTATTAAATGTAATATGCAAACCTTGGAGATGAATGATATTCCCAAGAGATAAAAAGAAATTCCACCTAAGTGAATTTAGATTATAGATTGCATCATAACAATCTTTAACAGTAAACAGTAACAGTAAAACAAACTGAAATAGTGTGGAACAGCTTTATGAAACATTCGAAATACCCCAATAAGTCGTCTACATATGTTGTTACAGAAAAAATTTTGTGAAACAATTTAGTTTTTAAATTTCACCAAACATTCATATTAGGATGCATGTTTATCAGTTTATATTGTAACAATACTAAATAACTGACCAAAGTCATCTTTTGATTGAAATCAAGAGGTAGTTAAACTTTCACAGCTTTAAACCATGGTTTAAAAAAGTGAATGAAATTACACCATAAAGGATCCACACTAACATTCAATAACAGGTTGCCACTGGGAGCCGGAACTCCTACACCACGGTCATCATCCCCCACAAACAATATGGCGCTGCGGCTCGCTTTCCTGCGGTAGAGACTCACACACTAACATTCATTAAAATAAAAATTTAACAATAACATTTGCATATAATATATCGTCAGAGTTAATCACCTTACATTCACATGGTGACAACAATAGCAAGGGTAACATTCTTACCTTGAAAGATTCTGTCAATCAAAGCTCTCCAATTATAACAAAACACCTTCCCTTCACACCACTAAAAACAACTGGGACGCGGGAAGTCGATCCTTCAACGGGTTTTGAAGGACCGACGCAATCCAGAGCCGGCAAAGCATGATGGGATAGAGGTCAGCCAGCATATGCCCTTTTCCCACCAAATTAACAGGGTGGGGTGGTGGAGGGGGTCACGGGATAGGGGCGGGTATTGGATTTGGAAAAAAAGGGGGAGATATTGATAATTTCTACGAAAAGCATCAATGAACGGCCCAAAGGCATATGTGCCCTGGAAAATGAAAATGTACATGTTCATTCAGTGAATTTGAGCATATTTTGAATAATTTTGCTTGCTTCAAGCTTACTGTTGTGTTTACTCTTTTATACCCCCCCTCCCCTGGTCGCTGAAGGGGGGTGGGGGGTTATACCCCTCCCCCGGATCCGCCACTGGGGGATCACAAAAATAAAAATTCTCAATCACATATCACAGGAATAGAAACAGGCTCAAATCACTGGTCACGGAAATAATTTGTTGGCAATCATGGATCATGTGAAAGTCCTCCCTTCAGTTAAAGTTTTGCGTGTACCGAACATGATTTTGGATAAAAAAATATATATACCACTAATAGTTAGATGTGGTAAAAAATACCACTAATAGTATTAGAGGGTTACAATGCAGATAAACTGATAAGACATGCCTAACTGCAAAATAATGAATCTACAAACTTTTATTTCATTGAAATGGCCTCATTCAGTGCTATTTTAAAGTTAAATAAACCATGATCAATTCATCAACAGACCAAGATCACATTGTTAATGTTATTCATAGAGACATACAACAAAATGTACAAAAGCAAATTATTAATACATCAATCATCAAATAGAAAATACACACAACATGTAGACTACGTAGTAGGACATACGTCACTGGATGGTCGCCAGATAACGTGTCTGTTACGTATTACCACTACGTTGTCGTTACGTATTGGCACGACGTTGTATTAGGACGTGCCTGCTACGTAACTACGACGTATTTCCCTGACTACCAAACCACTACCTAACCACTACGTCGTATGTACTGTACGTGTGTGTTTGCTGGGTAATTAATCTAATAGCATAATTAATGACAAACCACAGTTAGACATTTAAATTTACTCTGGACATCATATGAATAAATGTTCCAGTAGCTTCAATCAAGATTAACCCCAACTGGTATAAATGCATGTTTCTGCCAGTTACCTGAATAACCAAAAGTGATGAGTTTATCACTCTATAATTATTTGTTTTGCCATATGCTTTTCATATGCTTGGCCCATGCTACACCCTTCCACCATGTTTCATGGAAATTGCATTGGAAGTTTTTGTGCAAGCTTGCAAAGACAGAGAAACAATTAAACCAAAACACTGAAAACAGACAGACAAACTGAAAACAAACTTGGCAAAGAGGTTCTGTTTTCAGTTTGTCTGTCTGTTTTCAGTGTTTTGGTTTGTTTAATTGTTTCTCTGTCTTTGCAAGCTTGCACAAAAACTTCCAATGCAATTTCCATGAAACATGGTGGAAGGGTGTAGCATGGGCCAAGGAAGAAAATGTAAAATTTTCCAATGGAACCGAGGCATGGAGCAAATCCACAAAGTCAGTTTTACTTTTGCTAATGCGGGGTACAGCATTTGCTCTTGGTGAAAGTCTGCACTAAAATGACTTACATCTTAAAATCCAGTAAATGACAGTAAAGTTCAATAGTAACAAAACATAGTAAGTGTAGAAATCTCTATATCATAATCCACATTCACAGGAACCAGTAATCCTGTAAGATGCACCAGTCAGTACATAATTCTAATAATATTGGAAATATATACAGACATATGAAGTGGTTGCAGCTACAGATCTGACTATTATTGAAGAGTCAAAAATTGTCCTTGGTCTGTGCTATCTAAGTGCTCTTCAAGTGCCCTTCACTCAGAATGTAAAAGTGTATTTTAGACATGCAATCTTTCCAGGTGTACTGCTGGTTCAGTTGTTCCAGTTCAGATGTTCCAGTTCAGTGTATAGGTTTCTGGCCTACTGCTTGAAAGTTTGTGAATTGAATTCCCAGTATAAAGAAACAACCACTGTTTGCAAGTTGAGTATGATCTTAACTCACTCTGAATAAGTACTTGCACAGACAGGGTACAAATGGAGGAAGAAAAAAAAAACTACAACAACAAAAAAAGCATGATTTCATTGTAAGGTGATTAGCCACCAAGAGTCCAATCAAACAGTTTTATGCCACATTGGCACTGATTCTCCAGGATTCTGGAACTATACTGGAGGGATGAACACCATTCTTCCAAGATATTCTCTTGGTGGGTTTTTGCTGATGATGGATCGATGATGGTGGTGGAGGAGAGTGTTGTTTAGCACATTGCTCCAAAATCTCCCATAAGTGTGCAGTTGGGTTCTCATCAGGTGACTGTAGAGGCCATAAAGTTGCAGTCAGAAATTTACATTCATGAGCGCCATTCATTATGGACATGAGCGCCATCATCTACATGAACATCATGGCAATGTTTTGCATTCAAAAATGTATTTGTTATGTTCTTTTTCTGTCACAGAATCATTGTACAACATATATCTTTCATAGGAAAAAAAATAATTTGGTGCCCATTTATTTTGGGTTTTCTGAAATTCTGAATATAATTTTGAAGCCAAATCGTTATATTCATGGTCAAAAAGATACATACAGCACACCAAATATTTGGTCCAATGTCCCTTCAGTGTTTCACCTTGAACAGATGCTTTTGGGAGTAAAAAAAAAAAAAAACTTTTGTCAGAATGCTGGTTGGATATTTGAACAAAAGGTGACAGTTTGGGTCTTTTTCCAGCAAAGTGGCTTGGCAAAATCGCTACACCTCCCAATAGCTTGTATTTACATACAATTGTTTGAAATGATGGTCTTAGAATCTGGAGTTGTTTCGAACTGGATCCAAGAGACATTCCTGTGTTGTGTAAACCTATGATCCTCTTTCTCAGATTTGCACTGAGCTTCTTGGTCATTCCTATCATACTGTGTGTTGGTTAAACCAATGAGTGCAAAGAAACCCTTTTAATCTTAGGACAGAGAAGCTAAGAGCAGCGGTCTATGAACCCTAACAAGAAGTTAAGAGGCCTTGACATTGGCAAGTTAAGACATTTTGGAAATTTCAGCACCACGCAATTACTAATCAAAGTGGGGTGGGGGGGAAGAGTATGGATTTATAATTTTAACCTTGTGCTGATTTCAGAAAACCCAAAACCCATGCATGAAATTCTTCTTGTTGTTTTTTTTGTTTGTTTTGTTTTTGCACCTCCCCCAACAATCAGGTAAAATGTATGTTTTACAACCTTTCTGCCACAGAAAAAGAACAGTTCAAAGAAATCATTGAAAGCTGAATATTGCCATGATATTCATGTCCATGATGACATTCATGTCTGTGTTTGTAAACTTCTGACCAAAACTGTAATTAATTTAAATACAATACAGGGCAGGGCGGCACGGTGGTGTAGTGGTTAGCGCTGTCGCCTTACAGCAAGAAGGTCCAGGTTCGAGCCCCGTGGCCGACAAGGGCCTTTCTGTGCAGAGTTTGCATGTTCTCCCTGTGTCCGCGTGGGTTTCCTCCGGGTGCTCCGGTTTCCCCCACAGTCCAAAGACATGCAGGTTAGGTTAACTGGTGACTCTAAATTGACTGTAGATGTGAGTGTGAATGGTTGTCTGTGTCTATGTGTCAGCCCTGTGATGACCTGGTGACTTGTCCAGGGTGTACCCTGCCTTTCGCCCATAGTCAGCTGGGATAGGCTCCAGCCTGCCTGCCACCCTGTAGAACAGGATAAAGCAGCTAGAGATAATGAGATGAGACGAGACAATACAGGGCTTTGATTTAAATTTAATCAATCAGTGTTATTTCTGACAACTCAGAGGGCAATTTTTATAATCCATCCATTATCTGTAGCCGCTTATCCTGTCCTACAGGGTCGCAGGCAAGCTGGAGCCTATCCCAGGTGACTATGGGCGAGAGGCAGGGTACACCCTGGACAAGTCGCCAGGTCATCACAGAGCTGACACATAGACACAGACAACCATTCACATTCGCACCTACGGTCAATTTTAGAGCCACCAATTAGCCTAACCTGCATGTCTTTGGACTGTGGGGGAAACCGGAGCACCCGGAGGAAACCCACACGGACATGGGGAGAACATGCAAACTCCACACAGAAAGGCCCCTGTCGGCCGCTGGGCTCGAACCCAAGACCTTCTTGCTGTGTGGCAACAGTGCTAACCACTACACCACCGTGCCGCCCCAATTTTATAATATTAATTTCTAAAATTAAGAATACATAATGCAATTTTAAATAAAAGTTGAACTTTAAACTTTGCCAATATATACACTACCATTCCAAAGTTTGGGGTCACCCAGACAATTTTGTGTTTTCCATGAAAAGTCACACTTTTATTTACCACCATAAGTTGTAAAATGAATAGAAAATATAGTCAAGACATTTTTCTGGCCATTTTGAACACTTAATTGACCCCACAAATGTGATGCTCCAGAAACTCAATCTGCTCAAAGGAAGGTCAGTTTTATAGCTTCTCTAAAGAGCTAAACTGTTTTTAGCTGTGCTAACATGATTGTACAAGGGTTTTCTAATCATCCATTAGCCTTCTGAGGCAATGAGCAAACACATTGTACCATTAGAACACTGGAGTGATAGTTGCTGGAAATGGGCCTCTATACACCTATGGAGATATTGCACCAAAAACTAGACATTTGCAGCTAGAATAGTCATTTACCACATTAGCAATGTATATAGTATATTTCTGATTAGTTTAAAGTGATATTCACTGAAAAGAACAGTGCTTTTCTTTCAAAAATAAGGACATTTCAAAGTCACCCCAAACTTTTGAATGGTAGTGTAAAAAAGAACTTCATTCTGGAAAATTATTATTTGTCTTCTTGTAAAAAAATGGTGAGAGAACCATGAATATAAAGGTTATTTTCTGAAACTTTTATTTTTCAAATGGATTACACTGAAGAGCCTTTTTTGGCACCTTTCCTTTTAATATTATAGTTTGATAAAGATCATGTTGTAGTTTCTGAAATGAATAAGTATTAAACATCTCACTTACTAATAATTTTCTCTTATGACTGAGAGATCTTTTTACAGAACAAGACAGTAACGTTCTGTCGAATTTCCTTTGTTTTCAAACCATATATTAGAGGATTAAGAAAAGGAGGAAATACCATCAAAGATGTGGCAATTGTGCCTCTTATGGACTGGGATAAATTAGGAAATCTGTGTGAAATTATGGCAAACAGTGAAATGAATTCTAAACATAAGTAAACAACTAGGTGTGTACCGCATGTCTGAATTGCTTTGCTTTTTGCATCAGACTGTCTTTTAGAGACACAGGTGATTAGGATTTGAATGTAAGTAAATAACATTATGAACAGTGTTAGAATGTGTAGCAAAGCTGTAAGAGACAACCCATAGTAATTATTCAACCTTATGTCCCCACATATTAGCTTCAACAAACTTGGATTATTACAGAAAGGGTCAACTATTCTCGTGCTACAAATCTCTCGACGGTAGCTGAGAGCAAGTAGTAAACCAATCACTGTAAAATCTATGGTCCACACTGTAATTATTATTTTCAACAAGTTATTTGTGGACATCAAGGTGTGATATTTCAATGGGCAGCAAATTGCAATATATCTGTCATAAGCCATAGTGGTCAGAATAAGAAATGATCCAGCCCCATACAAATGTATCAAGAAGGCTTGCACATAACATGCAGAATAAGTGATTGATGTATTCTGTGAAAGCATACTGGCCATAATCTGAGGGAAAAGGGCAGAGGCACCTACAATGTCATTAACTGGCAGGTTAAACAACAGTATGTGCATCGGTTTATGAAGCTTTTGGTTCAGAGCAATTGTTAGCAGTAACGTAATATTGAAAAACAAAATAGCACAATATGTAAGGGTTCCAAACATGAACATTGGTAAAATATAAGTTGGTGATATGCCCAGTGGTTCCAAAGTAAGAAGAATTGAATATGTTGACATATTGGAATCCATTATCTCTCTCTTTATCGTGTGGCAAGAAGAAAAGTCCTAAAACAGATAGGACAATTGCAAATGAGTACATAGGTTTCCTAAAATATGCACATGAATTATTATTATTATTATTATTATTATTATTATTATTATTACTAATCTAATATTGCACTTATATTCCTTAACCCAAATCTCTGATCACAGAATTTGGCAAAATTTTGTACAATTTAACAATAGTTAAATCCTCACAATATGATGGAACTCCTCAGATGCTCATACTTTCAGATAATGCAAAGTTCTTTAACCCAGATTGCCATTTAATATACATTAAGAATTTATGACCCATCCTTTTTAATGCCTGAGTGAGCCCATTTCATGAGTAATTGCCTTGAGAAAACCTCTGGGTCAACCAATAGGGAAGAAGAATATGATAAATGTAATGGGATTAACCCATTCAGAACCTGTGTCCATTGTAATATGATTTCAGCCATTTTTCTGCATTAAAATGCAGACATTCAGATCATTTTTCCCTGTTAACAGAGAACAGTTGACCTCTTAGAATCAAGCTTCACCCTTTTGAGCATCATGCAAAATTTTCATCATGTGAATGTCAGATAAGTAAGGGCATTTTAAGTTGTAACTGTTATTGTTTTTTGGAAAGAATATCTATCTATCTATCTATCTATCTATCTATCTATCTATCTATCTATCTATCTATCTATCTATCTTATTACAACTGTAATGTTTTATGATATACATATATATGGAAAATACATTTTCATAATTGTGGTTTACAGCATTAGAGGTCTGAGATAGTCTGGCCAAAGAAGCAAGAAGGTTCTGGGTTTGAACCTCATGGCTGACAGGGGCCTTTCTGTGTGGAGTTTGTATGTTCTCCGTGTCTGCATGGGTTTCCTCCGGGTGCACCTGTTTCCTTCCACAGTGCTAACCACCACCATCATGCTGCCCAAAATTAAGCAAAATACATTTTGTTTAAAATTAAGGCAAATAAATAATTTTAAAAAATAACATGCACTCTGAACACTTTATTTGGAACACGTGTACATCTACTCATTTATGCAATTATCTAATCAGCCAATTGTGTGGCAGGCATGCAGTGCAGCATGCAGACATTGGGCAGCAGTTTTGTTTAATGTTCAAATGAACCATCAGATTGGGGAAAAATGTCATCTCAGTGATGTTGACTGTGGCATGATTGCTGATGCTAGATGGGCTATTTTGAGTATTTCTAAAACTGTTGATCTTTTGGAATTTTCAGACACAACTGTCTCTAGAGTTTACACAGAATTGTGCAAGAAAAAAAAATCCAGTGAGCTGCAGTTCTGTGAACAGAAACACCTTGTTGATGAGAGAGGTCAATGGAGAATGGCCAGACAGTTTTGACTGTACCATCAAAGACTGGAAAAACATAGCCAGGTCTGATGAATCTTGATTTCTGTTGAGGCACACAGATGGTATAGACAGGTCAAAATTTGCAACCAACAGCATGAATCCACTGACCCAACCTGCCTTGTGTCAGCAGTTCAGGAGTGGGTTTCCCAAAAGCATTGTAGCACAAAGATCATCATTAAATGGCAAAGCGAGCATCACAATGAACACTCTCTCTCCTAGTTAAGATGCTCTTTGCATTGAGGCTTTTTGGAAACCCACCCCAGGTTGGTTGGGTTTGTGGAATGGTGTGGGGAATATTTTCTTGGCACACTTTGGGCCAATTAATACAAATCAGTCATTGCATGAATGCCACAACCTATTTGTTCATCACTTCATGGCCACAGTTTATGCATCTTCTAATGGCTACTTCCAACATGATAATGCATTGTGTTACAAGGTAAAATTCACTTTTTTTCATGAACATGTCAATGAGTTCAGTGTTATTCAGTGCCTTTCCCAGCCTAAATCCAATAGAGCATATTTAGAATGTAGTAGAACAGGAGATCTGCAGTATGAAAGTGCACCTGAAAAACCTGCAGGGATTGTCTGATGCGATTATCAGAGTACAAAGCAACTTTGAAGAAAGGTAGTCAATCTGATTGTTTAATTCTTTGTCTCATAAGATTCACATGATATATATATGTTATTTACCATCTGGGAGGTCCGTATCGTGAATTACCATGACTGAGGTCTTGAAAGTATTGACCGAGGCCCTCTGGGCTGAGGTCAGCATTCAAGGTCAAGGTCACGGTATTTCACCATACGGACCGACCTTAATCTGGTAAATAATATATATATATATATATATATATATATATATATATATATATATATATATATATATATATTTTTTTTTTTCTTTACCAAATTCTAACAGAAAACGAGAGTGCCCGAAAGGGAAAACCGAGCCGAGGCGCCATTTTGAATCCTCATTCACGGCTGTAATGCAAATGGCTTCCTCCTTGGTATACAAGTGCACTTCCATGGCAGGAAAACAACTACATTTTGCAGCCTATGTAGTCCCCTATTTATACAAAATTGAATCATTCAGGATTCAGCCATGTTTTTGCTCAGCGTGAGCAACAGTTACAGGTTTTGAGCTTTCTTCTGAAATGTTTTCTTTTATTTCTTCTTCCTCAGGGTAGTAAAACTCGCTTTTGCTGTGAACACTGTCGTTATCGCTATCCATGATGTAAAATTAATGCTATTATACTGAAAAATGCTGGCAAAAATTTATGATTTTTGATACTTATAAATAAATCTTATATATATATATATATATATATATATATATATATATATATATATATATATATATATATACAAGATAAATGTTGACAAAAAATGCTATTATGTTTGTTGTTGTGAACGAGCGAGTCGCCAGAGGTCCATAACCGGGGTCTGTATTGTAGGATACAGACCCGCTTGCCAGCCAATCAGAGTGCAGGATTTGATGGAAACCGGACCGTGAAAAAAATTAATATATGTTATTTACCAGCTGGGAGGTCTGTATTGTGAAATACCGTGACCAAGGTCTTGAAAGTACTGACCGAGGCCCTCTGGGCCGAGGTCAGTATTCAAGGCTGAGGTCACGGAATTTCACCATACAGACCGACCTTAAGCTGGTAAATAATATATTTATTTTTTTCTTTACCAAATTCTAACAGAAAACGAGAGCACCCGAAAGGGAAAACCGAGCCGAGCCACCATTTTGAATCCTCATTCACGGCTGTAATGCAAATGGCTTCCTCCTCAGTATACAAGTGCACTTCCATGGCAGGAAAAAAAACTACATTTTGCTGCCTATGTAGTCCTCTATTTATACAAAATTAAGTCATTCAGGATTCAGCCATGTTTTTGCTTGGCGTTAGCAACAGTTACAGGTTTTTAGCTTTCTCCTGAAATGTTTTCTTTTATTTCTTCTTCATCAGGGTAGTAAAACCCCGTAACTGGGGTCCGTATCATAGGATATGGACCTGCTCGCCAGCCAATCAGAGCGCAGGATTTGATGGAAACTGGACCGCGAAAAAAAAAATTTTACTTGTGCTAACGTTTGTGGACATAACTTCTTCTGTCAAGCTATACATCTTATGGTTATGAGAAGATTCAAGGTGCTAATATTCTCTGGTGGCATATGAGTGACATGCATGGTCTTGGGAGGAGAGAAATGGATATAAATGGGCCATATCTCCCCCCCCACATTCACACAATTGTATCTTTTGCCAGGTGAGTCTGAGGTCAAAGCCACTGTAAATGAAAAAAGGGAAAAAATGTGCACTGGTAAATTAATAACTCTTCTTTTCTGTTTTCTTTTCCTGCAGGTTGTGAATGGAGCAAAAATTTTCCAATAACACATTCAGTTTCAACCTTCAAATTGCCAGATTTGATGTCCCTCCTCAAGCCATTTATCCTGTTTTTATCACTGGAGCTCTGATCTATTTGTTTGCAGTGTTCTGTAATGTAATAATTTTAGCATTGATTGTTACCCAGCAAAGCCTTCATAGACCAATGTTTTACATTTTGTTCAGCCTTCCTTTGGCAGATTTAATGGCAATTACATGTGCCTTGCCCAGAGTGCTACTGGATATTGTAACCCAGACAAATATGGTCTATTATCCAACATGTGTCCTGCAGGGGTTTTTGCTTCATTTATATGGAGGTAGTGTACTTTTTATCCTGGCAGCCATGTCATTTGATCGCTACATCGCAATATGCAAGCCACTGAGGTATAACTCTATCATGAGTCCATACACAGTTGGTGGTGTGATAGCTCTGGCTTGGGGCCTTGACATTTCCATGATTGTTGTGTTGTTTGCTCTTCAGGCAAGATTTCCAAAATGTAAAACAGTCATTTTTAATGTGTATTGTGGCAATAATACACTGTTAAAGCTTTCATGTGGTGGTGACTTTACTGTGAACAATGTTTATGGATTAACTATAACTGGAGTTATGCAGGGCATTAGTGTGACTATTCAATTATTCTCCTATGCACAAATTCTTAAAGCCTGTCTTTCCCACACACAAACTAATGTTAGAAGTAAGGCTGTAAACACGTGTTTAGCACAGATAATTACCTTTGTTCTGTATGAAATAGTTTCTACCTTTACCATAGTTTCATATCGTTTTCAGAATATACCACCCAATGCACAAAAAATATGCGGCATGCTGATTTTCACCATTCTTCCAATTATTAATCCAATTATATATGGAATGAAAACAAGAGACATCAGAAATTCATTTGTCATAGTGCTGAAAAAACGAAAGGTGGCATTTACATAATTTTTGAACAAAAATTATGTAAATAAACATTGCATTCAATTCAGTTATGTGGACTTGTTAAAATATAACCAACTGCAATTAGCGAATAAGTTTTCTTCAAATGTTTAACTCAAACTAAAATACATAAAATAACAATTATGGATTTTTCTGCATAATATAAATTCTGAAAGACTTATTTGGTCAATAACCTGACATATAACTCAGATCTGTGTGTGTTTTCAATTTAACATATTCTATTGACTAACAAATATCCTACAGTAGGCTCTAAAATTAAAATAATTTCTTCAGGAGGTTTCTGCAGGAGAAAGAATAGAAACTATTGAAGTGTATGGACCTATAGGTAATAACATTTATTATACTGATTAGAATTTTGGATGCATTATTTAGTTTAATTACATTTTAATGGTACCAGTTGCTGTGAGGAGAAACAGGATTAGCTAATTGGGATGATGCCTTTTTTTTTCCTGACTCTGAAAGCTACTAGCCAGTATCATGTATTCCCCATTTCAGGCTCTCAGTGCACATTGTAGCTGTCAGTGCTACTACACTAGTTAAGTCAAGCCAATTTATTTGTATAGTGCTTTTACTGTAACAACAGCAAAGCAGCTTTACAGAAAAAAAAAGACTTTAAACATATGAGAATGTTATCCCTAATAAATGTATTTATCCCTGATGAACAAGCCTGTGGTGGCAGTGGCAATGAAAACTCCCTCAGACAACACAAGGAAGAAACCTTGAGAGGAACCAGACTCAAAACGGAACCCATCCTCATCTGGGTGATAACATATAGCATGATTAGAAGTAATTTGCTTCTATAGCTGTGTCCTATTTTGTCACAAAATAGGTACTACTTCTGTGTTTCTGTGTGTTTGAGTCATTCTATCATTTAGGGTACATTCCATGTCATTTGATGATAATTCTATTTATTCTATTTCTTCTTAAACATCATATTTTACCTATTTATGGAAAGCATGTTATATAACACAAACATTGAGTGCATCCTAAGATTCATTTAGCTTGAAATGTGTCATGAAGTTCCTAAATTGATTTGTTTTGCTATGTTTGTTTTTCAGTTGAGGGAGTCTTGGTTTCAAAATGATGAATAAAAAAAAGCTAAGATAAAACACATTTGTATTCATTTCAAAAGTCTAAATACAAAGGAAAATAATCCATTTAAAACTGATTTTCTCTAATTTAAATGTCTGACTAGATTAATGTCTGCAGAAGTTCTATCAGTTATGGCACTCAAGCTCCTCTTGCAACTCAAAAATCCTTTGTTAAAACTTTGTAAAAATGCTTTGTAATTTTCTTTTGTGGCAGACATTTGAAGAAAAAAAATTATATAATCACAAATTGTCAATGAATATATTAATTGACCCTCAATTACCTTATGTACATTGTTGTGGTTTACAAATATGTAATGATTTTTTTTAAATTATATTTTCAAATATGATGTTAATCTGTTCAAGAAAATGACATGGCAAGGCCAACCATTGAAATTATGGGTCAAAATTGGGAAATTGTCAACTATGTTACCTGTCAACCAAGTTACCAAATAGTCTATCTCATCTGTCATTATTACGGTATCTGTCTACATGTGTCACAATACATTCATATGGGCACACTTTCTTTTTCTCCCTCAACACATTTTTTAAAAAATCTTGCTTTCAATAAATGTCAGCAGCTGAGAAACAGCAGAGTTACAGTGCTCATCAGGATGCTTGATCCTGCAAGAAGAGCAGTATATTTATAAAAGCAGAGAATGGCATGGCAAACTCTGACTTTCATTTTTAACACCTTATTTTTCACATTTAAAAAATAAATATGGTGCTTCTGATATCCTTTAAATTATACTATACATCAACATAGGTTGAAGTTTTACGTGACATATCTTAAAATTACCAAGATGACCTGTATGGTAGTTTTATAATAAAAAAAATCCCTGTCCTTAATGACAATGCTAAACATATCACATATCTGAAAAAAAAATCTATTCTTAAAATTATTTTTAAAACATTATATGTATGGCAGAATAATGCAGGATTTAATCAAATGACTAATGACATCCAGTGTTAGAAATGCAGGCAACAGACAGATGTAAGTGTGAGAGAGTTTTACTCAGCAAACAAATCTAAATTGGAATCCAAAAATCAATGTCAAGGTGCAGCAAAGGTCAGGCAATGCACAGACAGAATATCAGAGGCAGATCAGAATACAAAATCCAAAAGCCCTAATGAAGTCAAACCAAATAATAATCAATACAGAGATATAAGGCTTCGTAAAGTCAGATAATAATAATGAGCAACCAGTGAACTGACAACAGGGTCATGAGCAGCCGAGGCTCTTTGATTTGCATATGGCACACGAAGGCTCCCCTAAATGGTTCAATCCCATGGAAGAGCTACTGTAGCACAAACTGCTGAAAAAGTTAATGCTGACACCTTTCTATTTTAGCCAGTATTAACCAGGTGGAGGATGGGCAGGTGCTTTGGAGCCTGGATCAACCAGCAGGTACCGTACTCCAGCAGCCGCCATGGCCCTACTACATATCATGCACAGCAAGATGGATCTGCAGGAAGACCTCACAGTGAGTGGTCCACCTGTTGTTGCTTCTGTCAGGGGAAGCTCAGCTCATAGTTGAAAAGCTCTCTGTCTCCAACCTGCTGGACCTCAAACCTCAAGTGGGTTATCTTGCAATTGAAGAAGCTGCCTTCATTTGTCACATGCACACTCAAGCACAGTGAAATTCATCCTCTGCATTTAACCCATCTGAAGCAGTGAACACACGTATGCACACACACACACACAAGTGAGTAATGAGCACACACATACACTCAGAGTAGTGAGCAGCCATGCTACAGTGCCTGGGGAGCAGTTGGGGGTTAGGTGCCTTGCTCAAGGGCACTTCAGCCCAAGGCTGCCTCATATTAACCTAACCTTATGCAGTGGTCAAAATACTTTTTTCCAGTGTTCTGCAATATTGCAGAATGTCAAAATTTTGTTCTGCAATTTGGAAATATTTTCTGCAAATACACAAGCCTACATACTACACCCTTCTCAACCTGATAATGCCTATATTTACATCATATCTAGCTTTACAACTCATAGCACTACTGTAATTCTTTATTCTCTCACTCTATTTTTAATTTCAGTCTTCACAGATCCTTCTCTGCAGCAAAGTTATCATTTCATGATACCTCCAGAGGTCTTTCAACCCCCTCGCCCTGACACTACGGGCTACTACAACTTGAAGTATACCAACTAATTCATAAATGTACAGTACTAGTTATCACACCCACGCATTATCCTTCCACACAACATACTAATAAAGGTATCACCACAATAAAAAATAGAACACAACTGTTCTTCAAGAAACAAAACATTCATTTTCATGTTACACGTCGTTACATTTTCTCAAGATTAAGTTTCTAGCTTGAACAATAGATTGTTACCCAAAATGTACTTCATTCAGTGTTTGCATCTGCAACCTGTAGTTTTAAATTGAAAGCAAGGTTTCAATTCTACACTCTGTTACATCTTACGATGATGCAAAGAAGTGATGCCATTAAGGAATAAAACCCAACTGGCAAATGGAAAGACGTTTGGGTTCATTGTGTTTGCCTGGCTTCTAATGTGCAAGGTCATGAACTGAACTGAGAACTACTGCAGGCAGGGGCACCACCAGAAATTTTGGGCCCCCCAACTTTGCCCACCCTCATCACAATTGCACTATTGTCATTATTTGACTTTTGATAGCCCATGGACCTTGAGTTTGTGACTTTGTTATTACATTTTATGTATTAACCTACCAGGGACTAGATGAAAACTGGTCAGTGACTAATTCTGGCACATTTAGAATCACAAATGAAAATTCAAGATTTTGCCACATACCTTTTTGTGCTAGGACAATTGGTAGTGAAATGTGTGATGTGACTGCTAATAAATCATAGAACACATAACCATGTCAAACACTTGATGGTGTCCGTTATTAGCAACACTTTAATCTAGCAAACTGTATATGGCGCTCGCTCATTAAAAACTTAAATCCTAAAGCATTTATGGGTTGTATTGCTGCTTACCTCCTTCTCCAAAGGGGGGTTCAGTGGTTTGGTAGGGCGGAGGTCCCCCTGAGGCTGAATCTGTGCATATTTAGGGCACCCCATTAGTTATGAAACTGGTTATTAGCACTAGTTATTAGCACCAGCATAACATAATATTTCATCTTGTTTATTATCACACAAGTCAGTTCAGTTATTAAAATGGAAAAAATGTCACTGTACAAACTGTAAAAGTGTTCTCTTGATAGGCTAATCCAACCACGTTCATACTGTTCTTTTACCATTCGCTAATATTTTAAACACACATGTGAGCGATAGCGACCTTTCTTTGGGAAAAACTGAGTGACCAGTTGCCTGCCTCTCCGGTCCCTCTCAGCTTTCAGCTGCCTTTCTTCACGTTTTTGACAGCCACTCTTCATATTTAGTGATCATAGACTGTACGCACTCCACTGCTGGCTGGCTGGCTGGCTGCTGCACCGCGACACAGCAGCAAGTAGCATTGCACTGATCAGCACACAGATTTAACGCATCGCGCTTCTACCAGAACTGGACCGTACCATTTCGCAAAAGGGGGAGGGTTAAATGATAATATGTTGAAGAACTCAAGAAATAGACAACCTTATTCAATTAGCTCATTTTACCAGATGGAATATTGCATTGTTATTTCAAAAGTCTTATTAAAATCCTTAAAAGCATATTATCAGCCCCTTAAAGGGCCCCATGGCAGTGCTTGGCCCCTAGAATTGTTCTAACCTTTCCCCCCCTGGCGGCACCCATGACTGCAGGGGCTTCACTGCTCTAAACTAACAACAGAGAACTGGGTACAAACTAATCATGGCAGAACTGAGAGCTACAGAACTACTGAGAGCTACAGAACTGAAACTATGAGCTTTGTCTTACAGGGCAACTGTTCTACTTTGTGGTAGTCTGCACCACAGGCAAGACAGCACTAGTAAAAAAAAAGAACATGTACACAAAACATGTATTAGTGTAGCTTGGTATGAGAAAACAAAATATTCAAAAGTATCTATGAATAAAGGTAAAATACTGTTGCTGTCTTCAAAAGGGATATAATATCAGTATAATTTGGCATGATTCAACAATACAATATACACAAACCTATACAATTTACCAATATATATGTATGCAACTATAACAGCGACCGTCTTCATTTTTGTCACCCTCGCGAACGCGCGATCTGTCGCTGTTGTTGTTGGAGTCACGCTGGCTGCCGGTTTTGCTGAGATACGACAAAATCATCCTTGTTTTCTTGGCGTTTTTGTTGGACTCTTGCCCCGAAGAAACAATCCTCTTCTTGGGAGCCATGTTTGCTGTGCCGTATTGAATTCTGGGAGATGCATGGCAGAAACTGCCGAGGTAGTTGTCGGGTCCTCCCGGTGGGTATTAAAAGTGACGAAATCTTACATTGGAAAATGGCAACTGCCCTTATTTGGTTGTCGTCACCTTTCGTCTGTATTACATAAATATTGCTCAACTTTGACCTGGAAAACGCCGTCAGGTTCGCGCGGCGCAGGTTTCAGTTTATTTACAGCACCGCTAGTTTGCTAAATTGAGAACCATTCAATCCCGAGCCTGATTTTTTTCATTCTGCAAAATTGCAGGGTTTTTTTTATTTTTCTTCTGCAATCTTGAAAATTATTCTGCAAAATGCAGACTGCAGACAGGTATTTCGAACACTGTTATGTCTTTGGACTGTGGGGGAAACTGGAGCACCTGGAGGAAACCCATGCAGACATGGGGAGAACATGCAAACTTCACACAGAAAGGCCCCTGTCAGCTGCTTAGCTCGAACCCAGAACCTTCTTGCTGTGAGGAGACAGTGCTAACCACTACACCACTGTGTGGCCCCAATTGACCACACACTGGAACAGTATCCTCAATGTTTCCACACGATGACACTCAGTGACCTTGTCCACCATTTTGCCTTCACACAACAGCTTCACGATGTCTGCTAAAGGTGGCTGCTGGCCAAGAGGTGAGATGTTGATGACTTCATTGACCAAGTGGTTTTGGAGTAGTTCATTGCTCAGCTGCCGGAAGGTCTGGTGGAGTACATTACTGCATGCAGTGTTGCAGAGGCACTCTTCCATGTTGTCTCCCAAGCCAGGATACCATAAGAGATCTTGATTGATCAAGGCACAGTGTTCATAGCATGCACACTTCATGAGCTGTACAAATTATTGCAGATTAAATCAATTTGTATCAGTGTTTCCCATCCACAGCTGGATGGGTTGTTCAAACTATTTAATCAAATGCTTGAAAACGCAAAATTGGTTCAGGATGATGCATGAAATTGTGATAAATGACTTGAGCACCAATTATTTGCAGTTCAAGAGGTTCCACAAGCCTCCACAGGGTTTTCCCCATTTGAATTATTGTATGGGTGCAAACCTTGTGGCATCTTGGATGTCATTGGGGAAATCGGGAGGCAGGACCTTCTAGTATAAATGAAATTCAATATATTATTTGTCTGAGAGCAAAAAGTTGTGGAGTTATGCCACCTAACACAGGAGAATCTGCTACAGGCACAAGAATGGCAATCCTGGCTGTAAAACAGTGGTGTTCTGCTATGGGAATTTGTCCCGGAAGATAAACTGCTCATTTTCTGACCCACATCAAGCTCCAAATTACTCATGAAGTGGCAAGAACCCTTTGAGGTCACATGGCGAGTCAGAGAAGTCGACTATGAGGTCAGGTGAACAGATGGAGGTGATGCATGTCAGATATACCACCTTAATCTCCTGAAACCATGGAGAGAGGAGGTTCCTGTGGCTCTGGCGATGATTATTCCTGAGTGGGAGGAGCTGGAACCAGAGGCAAGTCCAAAAAGTGTGGCCCAATTCACCCCAGCCCCCTATGGAGACCATCTCTCATTCTATCAGAGAGCACAAGTTGGCAGGAGGAATTTTCTGATGTTTTCAACTCTTACTGTTTGCACAAACATCAGAGAACACCACATTGAGACTCCTCTCAAGGTGGTTGTACATAGCCACCTGCACCACTGTACCATCTGAACACAAAAAAAATATATATGGTTTGAGTTTAACTCAAGGCTATGTTTGATCTGGGTGTAATTGAGGAGTCCCACAGTCACTGGAGCAGCTCAGTGGTCTTTCTGTCCAAGACCAGCAGGTCAGTCCAGTTCTGTGTGGATTTCAGAAAAGTCAACAGAATGTCTAAGTTTGATGCATATCTGATGCCTCACATTAATAATCTCCGTAAATCAGGTGTAGCTTGATTTTATTCGACACAGAATTTACTCGAGGGGTATTGGGAGATTCCCTTGATTCCAATATCCCAAGAAAAAATAGCCTTTTTCACTCCTTTTGTGTGACACCAATTTGTCACCTTTCCATCTGGGTTGTTCGGTAGCCCAGCAACATTTCATTAAGTCATGAACAGAATTATCTGCCCACACAATGAATATGCTGCTAGCTGTATGCTGCTGTGCTGCTAGATGACACAATCATTGATGGTAGTGTCCTCAGATCCTTGAGATGGGTACAACTCACAGCAAACCCAAAGAAGTGTGCAATTGGGCAGGTGGAAGTACAGTATCTGGGCTTACACTTGGGTCATGGGTAGGTGCATCCCCAAATTGATAAGACAGCAGCGATTGAGGCCTGCCAAAGACACAAGACCAAAAAAGGGGGTGAGGCAGTTCCTGGAGCTGGCTGGCTATTATTAAAATTTTGTATCTAATTTTTTGGAAGTCACCAGCCTACTGAATGACCTCACTAAATAGGGGGCAACAGATCTGGTCCACTGAACGGAGCCATGCAGACAGGCCCAGGTAAAAGCAGTTTTGTGTGGGGGCCCACTGATGCATCAGACAGAGCACTGGGAGCCGTTTTATCCCAGGTGGTGGAGTGAAAGGAGCATCCTGTGTTGTACATCAGCCACAAGCTCTTGGTGCAAGAGATGAAGTACAGCATGAAAGGGTGAGTGATTGTGTGACAGCTGTGGACAGAGAGGAGGCAGGCAGGTAACACATGATGGGTCCCACTTGTGTCAGATCGTCAGCAATTTATTTACGTGTGCCATTTGTGTGTGCTTGCAGAGAGAAGCTGGTAACCACAGAGAAAGAGCTGAGAAACCCATCACTCTGTGTGTGTGTGTGCGCGTGTGTGTGTGCGCGCACGCGTGCATTGTTTTTTATGGTTTGGCTGGACTTTACACCTGACTACATACCGACTCTATGTGGACCTGAGGGGATTACGAGAACCATGCCGATGTCCACGTAATTCAAAGAGCGAATTCGGATTCAGCAGTGTCTAAATAGCATAGATTCTGTTTTTTCTCTGAAAGTCCCTTTTTACTGCTAACCTGATTTTTGAGTGTATCCCAGTGTATAACACAGTGGACCCTAGTGGCCATGGCTGAATTGCACTTTCATACACATTTCTGATACACACGGGGTGTTTTTGGCGGGCTTTGTTGTGATTGGTTAGTTTTCGAATGTGGGCAGTACCCACTGGGCTGCACGTGGACCTCCGCCCAGACATCATCATTAAAGGACTTAATGTTTCGCTGGATGATTAACATGCACAGGTAAGTCAAGTCAAGTTTATTGTCAAATATGCTATACATGCTCAACATACAGCACAGATGAAATTTCTGTCCTCTCTGACCCATGGTGCAAACAGGCAGTGCAGTAAATTAAAAAAAGAATAATTGAAATAAACAATAATAATTGAAATAAACTTATATGTTTATAAATGTAGTAGCTTTTTGCTTGAGCAATTGTTTTTGCAAGTAACAGCAACTTATTGTTGTAAATGAAGTGTTATCATTCGGTCGGAGAGCCAGCGGCACCTGCCGCAGTTTAGACCGAGGAGATGAGGCAGAGTGTATGAGAGGCGAGGCCTGGCTCGTTAAGCCGTACACCTGGAGACTTATAGTGCATCAGATTAAGTCAATATTCCAGAAGAATCGTTCACTTTGTGATACAAGCACAAATTTGGCATGAACAATGATTAGGACCCACTTTTTTAGAAAAGCCCTTTAGCCACCTGAAAATCCAAGATGGCGGCCCTTTTTAAAGATGGCCGCCATATTAAATGGAAAGTAAAGGTTTTCAGTGTAGAAATTGAGTGTATGGACATATTGTGATGTTCTGGGCATCACATTATATACAATTTGGCATGACACATTCATTAGTGCCAAAGCAAATCCAAGACGACAGGTATTTTAAACTCAAATTCTCAGTTTCCATCATAAGTTGATTAGAAACACGATTTTAAAAAGTAGTAACAGTCCAAGGTCCAAATGATCTTTATCCACGTAAAAATATTGTAATCAATCTCAATTGATGTTCTTTTTATAAGAGAGTGATGTCAAAGCACAACCAGGGCACACTGGTGACATCATTGCTGTGAGACAGCATGGGGTTCAGTGTCAGCTAAGTACTATACTCACTAGTTGTAGTGTACCAACTGTAGGACTCACTGTAGTTACAGTATAGTTTAGTGTCCCAAATGCTATCTAATCAGCCCTGTATACAGTTAGGTCCATATATATTTGGACACTGACACAAATTTTGTTTTTTTACCTGTTTACTGAAACCTATTCAAGTTATAGTTATATAATGGATATGGACATAAAGTCCAGACTTTCAGCTTTCATTTGAGGGTATCCATATTAACATTGGATGAAGGGTTTAGGAGTTTCAGCTCCTTAACCTGTGCCACCCCATTTTTAAAGGGACCAAAAGTAATTGGACAATTGACTCAAAGGCTATTTCATGGACAGGTGTGGGCAATTCTTTCGTTATGTCATTCTCAATTAAGCAGATAAAAGGCCTGGAGTTGATTTGAGGTGTGGTGCTTGCATTTGGAAGATTTTGCTGTGAAGAAAACATGCAGTCAAAGGAGCTCTCCATGCAGGTGAAACAAGCCATCCTTAAGCTGCGAAAACAGAAAAAAACCCATCCGAGAAATTGCTACAATATTAGGAGTGGCAAAATCTACAGTTTGGTACATCCTGAGAAAGAGAAAGCACTGGTGAACTCATCAACGCAAAAAGACCTGGACGCCCACAGAAGACAACAGTGGTGGATGATCGCAGAATAATTTCCATGGTGAAAAGAAACCCCTTCAGAACAGCCAACCAAGTGAACAACACTCTCCAGGAGGTAGGTGTATCAATATCCAAATCTACCATAAAGAGAAGACTGCATGAAAGTAAATACAGAGGGTTCACTGCATGGTGCAAGCCACTCATAAGCCTCAAGAATAAAAAGGCTAGATTGGACTTTGCTAAAAAAGCATCTAAAAAAGCCAGCACAGTTCTGGAAGAACATTCTTTGGACAGATGAAACCAAGATCAACCTCTACCAGAATGATGGAAAGAAAAAAGTATGGCGAAGGCGTGGTACAGCTCATGATCCAAAGCATACCACATCATCTGTAAAACACGGCGGAGGCAGTGTGATGGCTTGGGCATGCATGGCTGCCAGTGGCACTGGGTCACTAGTGTTTATTGATGATGTGACACAGGACAGAAGCAGCCGGAGGAATTCTGAGGTATTCAGAGACATACTGTGTGCTCAAATCCAGCCAAATGCAGCCAAACTGATTGGTCGGCATTTCATAATACAGATGGACAATGACCCAAAACATAAAGCCAAAGCAACCCAGGAGTTTATTAAAGCAAAGAAGTGGAATATTCTTGAATGGCTAAGTCAGTCACCTGATCTCAACCCAATTGAGCATGCATTTCACTTGTTAAAGACTAAACTTCAGACAGAAAGGCCCACAAACAAACAGCAACTGAAAACCACTGCAGTAAAGGCCTGGCAGAGCATTAAAAAGGAGGAAACACAGCGTCTGGTGATGTCCATGAGTTCAAGACTTCAGGCAGTCTTTGCCAACAAAGGGTTTTCAACCAAGTATTAGAAATGAACATTTTATTTACAATTATTTAATTTGTCCAATTACTTTTGAGCCCCTGAAATGAAGGGATTGTGTTTAAAAAATGCTTTAGTTCCTCACATTTTTATGCAATCATTTTGTTCAACCCACTGAATTAAAGCTGAAAGTCTGAATTTCAACTGCATCTGAATTGTTTTGTTCAAAATTCATTGTGGTAATGTACAGAACCAAAATTAGAAAAAATGTTGTCTCTGTCCAAATATTTATGGACCTAACTGTATACACCAACTAGTAGGCCTAGTCTAGATAGTTGTAGTATTGTAGTTAGATAGCTGTACCTGAATTGACAAGATGTGCCAGCGCGGGATAGCCAAGCCAAGGGTAATGGGGCTTTAATTACCCAGATGGTGTACAGATCGCACGGGACTTAAATGGCACTGGATGAAAGATCGGGCTAGGTGTAGAGCACTGATGTTTGAACCTACATAGGTGTATCCCATACTTCAATGTGCTTAGGTATTTTCACAGTTTTTTTACGGTTGGGTGGTAAAAGGATAGCCCCTCGGCCTACACCATGGCACAAAATGTCCACTTCCAATCTGCTGAGTGGTGTATCTCAAACTGACTGGACAAAATGTTGTCTTTGTCAGACAGATCAAAAGGAAGAATTGAAAACTCCTCCAACGCATTATCCTTGCAGTCTTGATGGTTATTCTATGATTGCCACACATTTACCACTCTTTCAAGCAATTAATCAGCTGCCAATCAGGTTAGACGTGTCACGATTGGATGATGGAGGTGGTACTGAAGACACACTGCGAAGGAATAATCCAAAATATCACCAAAGCTGCCGTTTGTTGTTCAGTCACAGCAAGCTTGAGCATGCAAGAAAAAGGGCAGCAGGCGTCCAGAATGACCCTGATGAGGGACACTCAAAAATGTGAAGAACTACCCTTGAAGTGCAGCAGTGTTTCCTTTGTGAAAAGATGAAACCTGTGTCTGAACTACGGCAGGCAATGACCATGCAGCTGAATGACAGACTCAGTAAATGTGCTCGTAACCTGAGTGATGGTAAACTTCTCGTGATGTGATGTGATGTGATGTTGCGTCAGCCTTTCATGGCAAAGGTAAAAAGACTGCATGGAAAACCTGGGAGGTATGCCCTGAAGTGTCTCATGTCTTTCAGAAACTCAGCCAGTATCCACCAGTAACAGATGATGCAGATCTCAGCATGCTTGAGAAATTTGTCATCACTATGTACAACAAGAACAGCACTGCTGATGGGGTTGATGCAAGACTTGACATGTTTGCCCGGAAGCAACGGTCTTATGATGCCTTTCCACCCACAAGGGCGTCCCTTGTACAGCATGCGAAGCGTGCCACTTATCAAGCTGCCTGCATCTGGGCCCAAGCAACTTTATGTCAAATGCATACAGAGAGCCCAGCCAACTGGGGTTGGCGAAAAGAAGGTGAAATTTGGAAAATAGTTTGGACAACACTCCCACCAATAGCCCAGAGCTGTCAACAGTCGGCAAAATGCAGGTGCAAGACTGAATGCTTTGGAAGGTGCAAATGCTACCGCTTTGGCCTTAGATGTACACAGCTGTGTGCCTGCAAATGTGATGATTCATTTTAGTTGCAATCTATGCAATTTGCCATTCCAAGACAATACTCTACCACCTAGCCCGATATCGTGTCAAATTCAGTGCCAAAATACACTATTTATGCAATTCATTTGTTTTTTTTATCTTCATAATATACCACAATTTAGAATTTTTAAATGCAGAACTGAATTTCCCATACTCAAAAACCTATTTTTAGACACCAAGATAATTAAAAATGGATTATCCAATCATAATAGAGACAAAAAACACATAGAAGGGTGGCCATCTTGGAAAATGGTGGCCATATTGTTTTTTTTTTTTTTTTTGCGTGGCTATTAGGCTTTTTGGGTAAAATAGGTCTAGAAGAAGATTTGTGCCAAATTTCATGCTTGTATCACAAAGTGAACGATTCTTACACTAATGTGCTGCACTATTACGCTCCTGGCTGTTAAGAGGACAGCAGGTAGAGAAGGCAACAGAGGCAATATTACTGCGCAGCTCAGGTTTGGTTTTCTAGATTGAAAAAGAAAAATGATAAGAAAAGAAATATAATATAGCACAGCTAGTTTTCTTGCTTGTGATAAGCTAGCTAGGCTAAGTCTAAGAAAAATTGAAGCAAGATGATTTACACCTGTAGTTTACAGGTTTTATAAATGATATCAAGTGGCCTGTGTATACCAAGTATACACAGTATATTAAGTACTATGGTGTAGTCGATGTAGATTTCCATATAAAGATGCACAACTGTTTTAGTGACACAGGTTGGAAAGGATAACATTAATACCAGTGTGCAACTTTGATGCATTCATGCAATTTCCTAAATGTCATCAATAAGATCTTTTTGTAGGTGTGCTAGTGTACATAACTAACTAACTAAGATGACAGCCTGTTCCACAGAGGTTATTTGCCTGATATTAATTGGTATTATAAACCTATCAACATAAAAGTAAGGAGAAACAATGCTGCAGGTATCTGGTATAATGCATAGTGTTCATTATCTGCTTACACAAGTCTGTAAACTGTATTAACTGAGGACAGGGGCAGAATTGTGAGCATGCTTTTTTTTTGTTACACAGTGTTAAATCTCATCTCATATCGTCATCTCTAGCCGCTTTATCCTGTTCTACAGGGTCGCAAGCAAGCTGGAGCCTATCCCAGCTGACTACGGGTGAAAGGCGGGGTACACCCTGGACAAGTCGCCAGGTCATCACAGGGCTGACACATAGGCTACGTTTACATTAGACCGTATCTGTCTCGTTTTCTTCGCGGATGCACTGTCCGTTTACATTAAACCCCCTGGAAACGCCAGAAAACGGGAATCCGCCAGCGTCCACGTATTCAATCCAGATCGTGTCAGCTCCGGTGCTGTGTAAACATTCAGAATATGCGAATACGCTGTGCTGAGCTCTAGCTGGCGTCTCATTGGACAACGTCACTGTGACATCCACCTTCCTGATTCGCTGGCGTTGGTCATGTGACGCGACTGCTGAAAAATGGCGCGGACTTCCGCCTTGTATCACCTTTCATTAAAGAGTATAAAAGTATGAAAATACTGATGCAAATACTGCCCATTGTGTAGTTATGATTGTCTTTAGGCTTGCCATCCTTCCACTTGCAAGTAGTAAGTGATATGCGCTGGGATCACACACACAGCGGCTCAGTCCCGAATCGTGGCTCGTTCACTTCACTCGCGCGCTGTGTGAGCTGCGCAGGGCCGGAGTGCGCACCCTCCAGAGGGCACTCGCTGTTCAGGGCGGAGTGATTTGGAGCGCAGGATGCCTGCGGAGCCGAGCGTATCCGTGTATTAGGCTTGCCATCCTTCTACTTGCAAGTGGTAAGCCTTGCGCGGCTTGCCATCCTTCTACTTGCAAGTGGTGAGCCTTGCGCATGCCCTAAATGCACTGGGATCATGTTACGCGCCATCTGAAATGCACTGGGATCATGTTACGCGCCGTCTAAAGTCATGTGATTAGCGTATCCGCGTATTGGCGTTGCTGTGTGCACGGCTAACGGTTTTAGTGTAAACGCGAATCGTTTTAAGAACGTTAATCTGATGATCCGCTGATTCGACGTAATGTAAACGTAGCCATAGACACAGACAACCATTCACACTCACATTCACACCTACGGTCAATTTAGAGTCACCAGTTAACCTAATCTGCATGTCTTTGGACTGTGGGGGAAACCGGAGCACCCGGAGGAAACCCACACGGACACGGGGAGAACATGCAAACTCTGCACAGAAAGGCCCTCGCTGGCCACGGGGCTTGAACCTGGACCTTCTTGCTGTGAGGCGACAGCGCTAACCACTACACCACCATGCCGCGCCCAGTGTTAAATCAAATATGAATAATACAGTTATGAGCACATCATCTGGCTTCTGTCCAGATGTTCCTTGTAGATACTGTAACTATGTTTAAAAGCTATAATCCTTTTGTGTTCTGATGATCTTTGTCTTACAAATGAACTTAATAATAATGACAGTCATTTACGTTGGTAATAAATGGTTTTGTCACATGCCAGGAAAACATGCAAAGGCGAAGACGCATTAATCCAAAAGAAGATGCAAAATTTTATGTGAGCAATGGAAGGAACAAAGTGGGACTCAATGTAAAATACATTAATGCCTTCAAAGGTCAGTTGAATCCTCTGATTTTTTCATTCATGACTAAACTTTAAATATGTCACCTTACTTTTTGTGAGTTATTTGTTGTGTGTGTTAACTAGGTCGTGGCATCTTCACTACTGCTCCATTTGCAAAAGGTGACTTCCTGTTGGAGTATCGAGGTGAACTAATAAGCAAGCAGACAAGCGAGAGGAGACGGAGTATATACCATGACTGCCTTAAGGTGTTCATGTTCAAGTTCCAATTTAATGGGACACTGTGGCGGTGTGTTTTACGTCATTATTTCATCCAATTAGAATTAAATGACATGTTGCTCTTGATTTACTGAAAATACAAGTGTTGTTGACAGAAGGCTCTTAATTTAGGCTAATTAATACTGCCTAACTATGTGTTACTTGTGCTTTTGTAGTGTTGATGCAGCCAGTGAGGATGGGTCTCTTGGAAGACTTGTTAATGATGACCATATAAACCCTAATGCCAAGATGAAGTACTTGACAGTGGTAGGGAAGCCCCATCTGTGTCTATTTGCTGTAAGAGACATAAGTCCAGGGGAGGAGATCACCTATAATTACGGAGACACCAGAACAATAGAAGAAGTAAGGACGCATGCGCATAAACTATTATGCGCGAGACTTCATATTAGCCACAAAGTCAGGAAAATCTGTTTGTAAAATTACATTATAATGACCAAATACAATGAAAAGTATTTTTCCAGTCTCACCTGTGAAAGGTAATCCCATGTGATCTTGTTTGGATGGCAAACCTGTTGGTACAGTTAAACGCAGCTAATCTTTATTCTCCGCTTTGACCTCTCCAAAATGGCGGCGAGGATGACCTATGATTCTACGCGGAAGGCGGCGTCTTTAATGGTCCGGAATAAATTGAATCATACACGTTGATGGATTAATTTGTTGTTTCTCACCTGTGAAAGGTAATCCCATATGATCTCGTTTGGACGGTAAACCTGTTGGTACAGTTAAACGCAGCACATGAATCTTTATTCTCCACTTTGACCTATCCAATTTGGCGACGAGGATGACGTATGATTCTACGCGGAAGGCGGCGTCTTTAATGGTCCGGAATAAATTGAATGATACACGTTGATGGATTAATTTCTTCTACGCCCTTTTTGAGGAATGTATTGTAGGACTTAAACCTACATCTGAAGAGGTGAGATCGCTCCTTTTTTTTCCCTATTTTTGCTGGCGGGATTGACTCTGCCCTAAGGGCAGAGTCTCTCTCTCTCTCTCTCTCTCTCTCTCTCTCTCACTTTGCACCATTACACAATAAATATTCACAGTGAAAATATTTTGTAAGCGCGTTTCATGAACCAAGTTATAGGATTTGTTGACAACTCGCATCGAGTTCGTTACACTTCTACCTGGCATGAAGCACTCACAGTCATGTGGTTGTGACGTCATCGTAAACAAATCCGTTCTACTCATCCAGACGACTTCACAACGGCAACGTTGCCAGATCTTTCCACTCTGGAACCCGTTCTCAAAAAGATTGCGCTTTGGGCACCCAAAACGCCGGTGCCGTGTGGACGCCAGGCCTAAACGATAAGCAATTGTATCGGAGTCACCTGAATCCGTTGCCGTGTGGACAGGGCCTCAGACTGGCCATGGAGATGCAAGGTGATCAGATGTTTTCTTTGTGGAATTGATAGTTCTCATATTAGATTTATTTGTACTTAATGTCATTGGCCTGATGTTTGTCAGAAACCAGGAGGAATGTCCACAGAGGGTCAACACGGAGAGGTACCACACACATCAGAGCTTTCTTTGAGTGCTCAGAAGGTATCAGCAAGTCGGCGGCAAAAAAAGACATCTACTGGTGCATCAGCTGGTTGTCTAAAAGGCTTCGATAGAGTAAGTTACATTTTCATACAAGATAAACGCAGCTGCACTGTCACATGCATGAAACAGAAATTATGTGTTTGGTGGGCTGTAGAACTACATCTACTGGATCTGTTAGTTTAATATGTACCTATAGTAAGTTGTGTATAGTAAGTCAAAATTACAAGCTTATAGTTTTCATAGTCAACAGACTCTGGTCATTTGACCTGTTGAGTGCCTAAAACAGTGTTTTTTTTTTTTTCCCCACATAATATTACACAGGGAACAACATGTCTTCAAGATATTTATGATATCTTATTTTTCTTTAATGCAGGGTCTTGATGAGGAAATGCCTCAGCAAGGTTCTGAGACCAAAAATTCCCCATCAAAAGCTGAAGATTTTGAGGTATGTGTATAATAACTTATGTTACATCTGATGGTTGGGGACCCAGTCACTAGTAGATATAGTAGGTATATCTTCATAAAAGATAGATTCTCAATATTTTGCATTCTGTATCTTAATAAATTATCTAATGAGGCTCAAAGCAAACTTTTTCTCTCATAATTTTTGTGAAAAGGTGGATTTTTAGTTTATTCAATCCTTAAATATACTCTTAAGTGGTACATTGCCAGTGCCTGTGTATTTATTGTCCCTCTCCTCCATGGTTTATTTGCTTCAGATGACGGCTGAGGGGAACCGGATTCAGACGGCTGAGGAGAACCAGATTCAGACAAGTTCAGGTCCACTTGGCAGAGTTGGAAAGGTAAATTAAATTCAATGTGCAGATTAGTGACAATACTGTTGTTTCAGTGTGTGTGTTTGGTTACCTGAGTGTGATATGATTTATATGGACAATGGTATGGAAGGACATCCTCATCACATACTTCTCAACGTGTAGGTCACTGCAACATCTGAGTACGTGTGTATGTGTATTAAGCAGCGAACCACCCAAATGTGACTTAGGAGGTGCATACAGTTAATTAGGACCTTCTTCCTGGTGAGGTCAATGGTGGCATTACTTTAGTTTTTAAGAATACCTGGACACCCTGCATTTGATCTGTATGTTAGTTTAATATATATAGCAAGTTATGATGTTACATCTGATGGTTGGGGACCTAGTCACTAGTAGACATCATAGGTACATCTTCATAAAAGAGATTATCCTTAACATTTTGCATTCTGTGTCTTACTAAATTATCTAATGAGGATCAAAGCAAACCTTTCCTCTCCTATTTTTTGTAAAAAGGTGAATTCTTAATTTATTCAATCCTCAAATATACTCTTAAGTGGTGCATTGCCAGTGCCTGTGTATTTATTGTCCCTTTCCTCCATGGTTTATTTGTTTCAGATGATGACTGAGAAGGACCAGATTCAGACAGCTGAGGGGAACCAGATTCAGATGACTGAGGAGAACCCGATTCAGGCAGCTGAGGGGAACCGGATTCAGACAAGTTCAGTGCTTAGTCCACTTGGCAGAGTTGGAAAGGTAAATTAAATTCAGTGTGCAGATTAATGACAATACTGTTGTTTCAGTGTGTGTGTTTGGTTACCTGAGTGTGATATGATTTATATGGACAATGGTAATGGAAGGACATCCTCATCACATACTTCTCAAAGTCTAGGTCACTGCAATATCTGAGTATGTGTGTGTATTAAGTAGCAAACCACCCAAATGTGACTTAGGAGGTCTCATCTCATTATCTCTAGCCGCTTCATCCTTCTACAGGGTCACAGGCAAGCTGGAGCCTATCCCAGCTGACTACAGGCGAAAGGCGGGGTACACCAGTTAATTAGGACCTTCTTCCTGGTGAGGTCGACGGTGGCATTACTTTAGTTTTTAAGAATACCTGGACACCCTGCATTTGATCTGTATGTTAGTTTAATATATATAGTAAGTTATTATGTTACATCTGATGGTTGGGGACCCAGTCACTAGTAGATATATCTTCATAAAAGATAGATTATCCTTAACATTTTGCATTCTATGTCTTACTAAATTGTCTAATGGGGATCAAAGCAAACTTTTCCTCTCATTTTTGTGAAAAGGTGGATTCTTAGTTCATTCAATCCTCAAATATACTCTTGAGTGGTACATTGCCAGTGCCTGTGTATTTATTGTCCCTTTCCTCCATGGTTTATTTGCTTCAGATGATGACTGAGAAGAACCCGATTCAGACAGCTGAGGAGAACCCGATTCAGACAAGTTCAGTGCTTAGTCCACTTGGCAGAGTTGGAAAGGTAAATTAAATTCAATGTGCAGATTAGTGACAATACTGTTGTTTCAGTGTGTGTGTTTGGTTACCTGAGTGTGATATGATTTATATGGACAATGGTATGGAAGGACATCCTCATCACATACTTCTCAAAGTGTAGGTCACTGCAACATCTGAGTGTGTGTGTGTATTAAGCAGCGAACCACCCAAATGTGACTTAGGAGGTCTCATCTCATTATTTCTAGCCGCTTCATCCTTCTACAGGGTCACAGGCAAGCTGGAGCCTATCCCAGCTGACTACAGGCAGGGTACACCAGTTAATTAGGACCTTCTTCCTGGTGAGGTCGATGGTGGCATTACTTTAGTTTTTAAGAATACCTGGACACCCTGCATTTGATCTGTATGTTAGTTTAATATATATAGTAAGTTATTATGTTACATCTGATGGTTGGGGACCCAGTCACTAGTAGATATATCTTCATAAAAGATAGATTATCCTTAACATTTTGCATTCTATGTCTTACTAAATTGTCTAATGAGGATCAAAGCAAACTTTTCCTCTCATTTTTGTGAAAAGGTGGATTCTTAGTTCATTCAATCCTCAAATATACTCTTGAGTAGTACATTGCCAGTGCCTGTGTATTTATTGTTCCTTTCCTCCATGGTTTGCTTCAGATGATGACTGAGGGGAACCAGATTCGCCTCAGCAGAGATGGAAAGGTAAATCAAGTTCCAAATCTGGGAGATCAGCGGGTCTAGTTCCAAAGCCAGCTTCAGCTCAATCAGCTGATCTCTGGAGTAAACAATGCGAGCAGCATATCCGATGGGAAGTGGAAGTAGACCTTCCGACATGAAAAGTAAATAAAAACTCTCTCTATGACCAACTTTAGAGAGGGCGCAGCTTCAAAAAGTTACTACAGTACTTTCAGAGGGGGAAAAAAGGAAGAAAGTCATAAAAGTAAGAAAAAGATGCGAAACGAGCCGGAGCAACTGCAACAGGCTGCATGCATGGTGCCTAATGACAATACTTATGGCAAAATTTGAAGTTCCAGAGGTTCTGAGACCACAAATTTCCAAATATTTTGAAGAGGTATATCCTCATGAAAGATAGATTTTCATCAATGCATTCTGTATCTTTTTTGAAAGTGACTGCTGGTTAACATGTCATCTTATTGTGCCACATTTGAGTCACTGTTTTATACTCATTCCGTTGTCTGACAACAGAAACTGAAAAACGAACAGATTAAGACATTCTTCATAGAATTTTAAAACTTATCTTGCCGCATCTAGAAAAGTTATTTTCTTGATTTAACAACATCTAAAATAAAACAGACAGTAATCACTGTGGTATTTTTTAAAATTGTCTGCTCTTATTTATTTTAGATGACAACTGAAAATAACCAGAATCAGTTCACTAGTCCAAGTGAAATGGATCCAGTTGTCAACAGTGGAAAGGTAAATTGCTTGTCACATTGATATTGGATTGAAATGTATTGGCTCTTCTAGGACTGTGTAGATGTCAAAATGTGAAATATTCTGCCACTAAAACTGTTTCACAAAAAATTAATGTTACCATAAAATTTTGCCATCAGTGTCAAAATCACCTTGTGTGCACAACAGTATCCTCCTTGGACAAGTGCATAGGACCTGTATCGTCCTTCAAGTGGCTTGGCTATAAATGCAAAGGTGAGATCTCTCATCTCATTATCTCTAGCCGCTTTATCCTGTTCTACAGGGTCGCAGGCAAGCTGGGGCCTATCCCAGCTGACTATGGGCGAAAGGCGGGGTACACCCTGGACAAGTCGCCAGGGCATCACAGGGCTGACACATAGACACAGACAACCATTCACACTCACATTCACACCTACAGTCAATTTAGAGTCACCAGTTAACCTAACCTGCATGTCTTTGGACTGTGGGGGAAACTGGAGCACCCGGAGGAAACCCACGCGGACACGGGGAGAACATGCAAACTCTGCACAGAAAGGCCCTCGCCGGCCACGGGCTCGAACCCGGACCTTCTTGCTGTGAGGTGACAGCGCTAACCACTACGCCACCGTGCCGCCCACAAAGGTGAGATATTCAGTGAATTTGTACAGTGTGCAGCTAAGGGCAATGGGTGGATATACACTCATTTGGCAGTTCATTAGCAAAACCTAGCTAAAACTAATGCAGTCTAATACAGCAGTCCTGCAGTAAATTATCTTTCATGAAGGTTAGTGTTTTTGCTGAAACAGTTTTAGAGAGATTCAACTGTGATTATTTTAGAGGACAGCATTTGTATTGTGCTGTATTGTGTTATACTGACAGGTAGTCCGGGAGCCAAAGGCCCAAATTTGGCTGAACCTGGCTTCGTCGGTTAAAGTTTTTTTTTTTGCTGTTTGTTGTTGTCCAAGGTCTACTCATTAAGATAAGAGAGGGTGCCCGGTGATATCCCTTGGGCAGTTCCGGATATTGGCCCTTTATTGTTGGATGTGCTGCAGTCATAGCCTAAATTCTGACATTTTGACATTCTTCACTTTATGTTCACCAAAGTCTATATATCATACTTATTTTTGTGTTTGTTAACATAATAGGATGAGTTTAAGGCCTGGGGGTGGGGTTCCAGCCATGGTTGGGGGTGTGGCCATGCAATTGGGGGCGGGGCTTATACCAAAAAGCCCTTTATTACTCTATTACTTTGGTTGTTAATGCGAGCCTTAAATTATTAGGCATACACTCCATTGTCATCCTTGTGTTTACTTCTGCAGGGGCATATGAGGGACACAATTAGCTAATTCAAGCCAACTTGTGTAGCTATCTTGCTAACTCTGTCAATCACACTGCCCCCAAAAGATCACAGCACGCATAAGCTAAGCAGAGAAACTATTTGACTGTAATCATGAAAGAGCAGTGACATGTACTCACTGCTCACCAGTGAACTAGACCCATAGTTTCACAACACTGGCTAGCACACCCAACTCTCACCTAGTAAATGCTAGTCACTGATTTTTTTAAGCTAATACATTAAGCTAATAGATTGCTTATTTTAACGATATTGACTGTTGAAATAGTAATGTCCCTGGTTCCCTAGTAAAATTCAGGGCATTGTCCCCGATTATCATCTCAAAAGTCTGTTAACCTTACCCTCACCCCCACTCCAAACCACACTGCTTGTGGACTGAGAGTCATGTGCACTAGCCGGTCCACTGACTAGCACGACTTTTAAAACGTTGGGCAGTAAGGTTTCCTTAAGCTAATACATTAAGCTAATAGATTGCTTATTTTTACGATATTGACTGTTGAAATAGTAATGTTCCTGGTTCCCTAGTAAAATTCAGGGCATTGTCCCCGATTCACCCCCACTCCAAACCACACTGCTCTTCCACTGACTAGCACGACTTTTAAAACGTTGGGGAGTAAGGTTTACTTAACATTCTCCTCTGTACTAGCTGGCATCCAGTACATAAGCATATTTTTACAGACACTAAGCAATGGCAAAGGGTTTAGAGGGTTTTTTTTTTTAATCTGAACTCTTAGTTCTTTCCTTAAATAGTTTTTGTGTTTTGTGTGTGTTTGCATACTGTATGTAATTATTTTACATAATTATTGCTCATTAGTGTGTGTGCATGTGTATGTGTGTGCGTGTGTATGCATGCATGCACGTACATGCTTTATGTACTGTAGTTCTTGTATCAAAATTGTTAATTTTGCAAATTTATGAAAGGGTCAATTACACGTTTGACTAATTTGAATGACAGTAAAGCGTGAATACTGTACAGCCAATTTGGTTAATTGAAAATCAGTATCTTTTGCTATTCTTGTGTGTGTGCGCGCATGCTGTATATGCCATTTTGCATGCTTGATATATTGCATACTGTAGTTTTACATAGTGGATCACTGGTGTGAGTGTATATGCATGCTGTATATAGTTCTATTGCATGCTGTATATAGTTCTTTTACATAGTGGATCACTGGTGTGAATGTATATGCATGCTGTATATATTTCTATTTCATGCTGTATATACAGTAGTTCTTTTACATAGTGGATCACTGGTGTGAGTGTATGCATGCTGTATATAGTTCTATTGCATGCTGTAGTTCTTTTACATAGTGGGTCACTGGTGTGAGTGTATACATGCTGTATATAGTTCGTTTACATAGTGGATCATTGGTGTGAGTGTATGCATGCTGTATATAGTTCTTTTACATAGTTATTGGTCATTAGTGTGTGTGTGTGCATGCTGTATATAGTTCTTTTGCATGCTGTATAGTTCTTACATAGATATTGATCATTATTTTGTATTAACTGTAGAGTTTATGTAATACTTGTATAAAAATCGCTAATTTGGAAAAGTTATGAAAGGGTTAATTAATCCACATTTGATGTATTTGAATGACAAATATAGAGAAAAATGTGAATACCTATCAGATACAGCCAACTTGGTGCATTTAATATCAGTATTTACACTGATATTTTTTTTGTATTTTCTTCCATTATTTGGGCATATAGGGCATTAAAGGGTTAATATATTAAATTGCCCAAGGGATATCACCAGCACCCTCTTAAATCTTGAAGAGCTACCTCAAATCTATAAGATAAAGCAAAAAAAAAAAACCTTTAACCAAAAATTCCGGGTCCGACCCCATGGCTCCCGGACTAAGGTGTTTATTACTTTGTCTAATCCATTTACATCAACTAGTGCAGGGCCCGGTCAAAATGTGTCTTATCTCACTAATAGTTCAGCATTCAATTTGGTAACCATCACCATCTAATTTCCATATTTCATGAAATTTCCACAAATCCAAAAGGATTGTTGTGTCACATTGACTCGCCAATGTATTAGGTACACCTAACTAAAACTGAGGTATAACAGAACAGGCCTGTAATAAACCTCCCTTTGTGAGGATCAAAATACAGTTTTTATTGAATCTGTTTGACAGAGGTGTCTGTTTATTTTAATGGTCATTTTAGAGGCTCTTGAACTCTACTGGTATACTGGGGTGTGTTCCCAATATTTTGTTAACCTTATTTAATATAAATAGGATGGACAAAATCTACTGCTATTAAACAGATTCATTAAAAACTTAACAGTGGGATCTGTGAGGTTGCCATGCTTGAGGTTTTCCTGAATCTACCTTTGAATTACTCTTGTGCAAACATTCACATCAATTATGTATCTCTTAAACAGTGAATTTTTTTGCTGTTTTTTTTATTCTAAATTACTGCCAACTTAAATAGACCAACAGAGTTAAAAATAATATATTCAAATGTGTTAGTTTGTTCAGGCATCTGGCATAAATCCTGCCTCAGATGAATTACAGTACAAATGAGAACTTCCACCACCCGTCACAGGTGAGTATCCACTTAAGGGTTCTTGAATTTCTAAACTGTTTATAAAAGGTGTCCATCACTGGCTAAAATAATTTGTTTTCTCAACATTTCAGGAGCAACAGCTTTCTAAATGTTCTGGGGATGAACCTCTGTCAGATCAGGATAGCGCATCACATTCAGAACTGGATCAAGTATCAGATGATCTTCAGAATGTGTCTGATGAGGATTACATACCAGACTCTGAATCAGAAAATGAGGACAATGAAGATTCAGATGCAAGCATCCCCTTTCTGCCTCATCAGATGAAAGCTAAATAGATTCACATAAAACCAGTAAAACCAGATGATGGGACATCTTATGGGTCAGATACAAGCACAACTCTTGATCACATGTTTTCCAATGCTGCTGAAACATCAGAATCATCAAATTCTATCAAAAAGTTATCAAAGGAAAAGCCACAGGATCGAGCAGAGTGTAACAACCAAGAATCAGCATATCTGACAACTAATAAAAGTTACTGTTACATTTGTGGTAAGCCACAAAGTAAGATTTCCCGCCACATGAAAACACACACTACACATGCTGAAATTGTACATGCTTTTACACTCCCTGAATGCTCAAAAGAGCGTAAAATATTAGAGAAAATGAGGAATAAGGGAAACTTTAAACATAACACTGCAGTTTTACAAGGTGGAACAGGATCACTGAAAGTGAAGAGAAGACCAAAGGCTAAAGCAGTGGGAGGAAGGTTTATTCACTGTATACACTGCCAAGGGATGTACCTTCGGAAAGAGGTCTGGAGACATGTCCGCAGATGCCCCTGCAAGCCAGAAAATGAAGATTTGACTAAAGAACCTGGGAGAACCAAAGTACTGGGTTTGGCTGCTGCTCTAGAGTCTGCATCCTGTCATCAGATCTCAAGTGGAGTGTGGAAGCTCCTCACTGCCATGAAACGGGATGAGGTTGCTTCAGTTGTGTGAAATGACTTCTATTATTCAGTTTGCCCAGTCACTGTACAACAAACATGGACAAGACCCTACAAAGTATGAATACATGTGACAGAAGCTCTGTGAAGTTGGGCGTTTGTTGCTATGTCTGCGCATAGAATTCTCAGTTCATAACGTGGAAGAGGCTGTTAAACCTGCTAACTTCCAGAGAGTTGTGCAAGCAGTGAAGAAAGTTTCAGGTTTTGATGAGGAAAAACATTCCTACACAACACCAAGCCTTGCACTGAAATTAGGACATACACTACACAAAATCTGTGACATCATCCATTGTCGGGCCCTCATGGCAGAAGATGAAGAACTGATCAAGTCCACTGATATATTCAAGAAATTGTACAGTTCCAAGTGGCCTGAGTTGGTGTCTCACAGTGCCTTGAACACATGGAGCGATGCAAAGTACAACAAGCCATCAACATTACCCTTCACTGAAGATGTTCAGATTCTTCACCAGTACCTCGAGGAATCTGCAGAAAGTGCCTTTTGCAACTTGAAGGAGGAAGCCACCGCTCAGAACTAAGCTCAACTTGCAAAAGTTACACTTGCTCAAATCATTGTGTTCAATCGGAGATGTGCTGGGGAAATTTCAGAAATGCGCCTCAGAAGTTTTTATGAAAGAAACAACACAAAGCTCCATGAAGATGTTGTCATGGGGTTGTCAAAGACTGAACAAAGACTCTGCAACTATTTCAGCCATGTCGAAATCATGGGAAAAAGGGGAAGAAAGGTTGCAGTTCTGCTCACCCCAAGCATGGTGGATGCTCTCTCACTACTGACCAGTAAAAGGACCGAGTGCGGTGTTTGTGAGACAAATGTCTTCCTGTTTGCAAGACCCAAATCAGTGACCAATTACAGAGGACAAGATTGTTTGCATGTTCATGCAAACCAGTGTGGGGCAAAGCACCCTGAGCACCTGAGGTCGACACAACTTCGGAAATATGTGGCCACACTCAAGTCCTTAATTTAAAAAAAATAAAATAAAATAATGAACTTGACCAGGTTGCAGATTTCCTGGGTCACGACATCTGTGTTCACCATTTATTCTACAGATTGCCAGTTCCCACAACACAGCTGGCCAAGATTTCCAAGCTGCTTTTGTCAATGGAGAAAGGACATCTTTCCAGCCTGCAGGGAAAATCACTGGATGAGATTGAAATTGAAGGTTTGTGCAGAAATTAGCACTTACAGATATTTTCTGAGAATATTTGTTTTTTCTGAATATTAATTTAGAGGCACATGGATGCTTTATGTAAGGTCCTCTAAAATAACACTGTAGTTTATACTCTATATTGGATTGCCCTATTTTCTGTGTAATTAACTCCATTTACCATAATGCCTTGTGGTTTGGAATATTTTCACTGTTCTGATGTGTTGTGACGTACTGTGCATTCGGACCAATCAGACTTATTTGCTCGTTGTATTTTTATTTGAATTTTGCTGTCAGCCAATGGTAATTGGTATATGTTTAATGCCCGCGAGTTCGCGAGCTTTTTGAATGTTCCATCACTTTGCGAGAGAAAAACCTCAAGTGAGTTCCCGCCTGCAGCAGAGGAGAGAGATTGTGTTGTTTGTGAGCTCTATTTCAGCACTTATTTTGCAGAGAGTATTTTTATAGTTTGGCCTGCTTGTGGCCATAACGTGTACCTGGGACGCCGGTGTCACTCCAGTGAGTGATCTCGCTGTTTTTTTTTCGCGGACACATCTGCCCTCCGTTGCTGGGCCCACCGGAGCGCTTTCGTCAGTTCCTGGGGACTCACTGTGACGGGACCGGGACCCAGCCAGCTACCGAGGGATTTGGAGTGAGCAGCATCTTATTTGAGCGAGCTAACCCACAGCAGTAGCTAGCCTTCTGCTCAGGAGCATCTGCTGTGTGACTGTACTGACATCTGTAACCTGATCCGTCTGACACTGACCGTGTAACACTGAGACACACACACGTTCCTCTGGTCTCGCCTGGATAGCCAGCGTTTTATAAGGGCATTGTAGCAGTTGCTGTTCTGCCTGCAGTTCAGAGAGCTGCCACCTGTGCACCAACGGGCCCCAACTGCGTGCTTGTTTTTTTTCTTTTCCACTTCTTTTCTTTTGATACTTTACCCAATTTTATTTTCTTACTATGCACTGCTTGTATACACACTGTTGATGTGCTATCTAACATCTCTATGATGTAGGCTAATTGTTTCCGCTCTTCTTGTGCAGGTGTTACTATTTTATTCATATTGGTGATTACATTGCATGCTTCTTTGGGAAGCATTTATTATCAAATAATATCTCCTATTATTATTATTATTATTGCTTATTAATAAATAAAATAATTATATCTTATTTTATTTATTATATCTCCCCTCCTAGAACTGCCACCTTATTGTGGTGGAGGGGTTTGTGTGCTTGAATGATCTTAGGAGCTATGTTGTCGGGGGCATTATGCCCCTGTTAGGGTTTCCCAAGGCAGACAGCTCCTAGGTGACAGGCCAGACCAAGAGCAGTTCACCAAAAAACCCCTATGGAGAAAAAAATCCAGGACCGTGACGTCGCCCGGTAGGATGCAGCCGGGGCCAGGCCCGGGGTTGGGGCTCATATGCGAGCGCTTGGTGGCCGGGCCTTTGCCCATGGGGCCCGGCCGGGCTCAGCCCGAAGAGGTGACGTGGGCCCGACCTCCTGTGGGTTCACCACCCACAGAGGTAGCAGTAGGGGTTTGGTGCAGTGTGGATTGGGTGGCAGTCGAAGGCAGGGGCCTCGACGACCTGATCCCCGGACACAGCGGCTGGCTGTTGGGACATGGAATGTCACTTCGCTGGGGGGGAAGGAGCCTGAGCTTGTGCGGGAGGTTGAGAGGTACCGGCTAGAGATAGTCGGGCTCACCTCCATGCACAGCTTGGGCTCTGGAACCCAGCTCCTCGAGAGGGGCTGGACTTTCCACTTCTCTGAAGTCGCCCGTGGTGAGCGGCGGCGGGCTGGTGTGGGCTTCCTTATAGCTCCCCAGCTCAGCCGCCATGTGTTGGAGTTTACCCCAGTGAACGAGAGGGTCGCCTCTCTGCGCCTTCGGATTGGGGAGAGGGCTCTTGCTGTTGTTTGTGCCTACGGGCCAAATAGCAGTATAGAGTATCCGGCCTTCTTGGAGTCCCTGGGAGAGGTACTGAGGGGTGCTCAGACTGGGGACTCCATTGTGCTACTGGGGGACTTCAATGCTCACGTGGGCGACGACAATGACACCTGGAGGGGCGTGGTTGGGAGGAACGGTCTCCCTGATCTGAACCCGAGTGGTGTTTTGTTATTGGACTTCTGTGCTAGTCACAGTTTGTCCATAACGAACACCATGTTCGAGCATAGGGGTGTCCATAAGTGCACGTGGCACCAGGACACCTTAGGTCGGAAGTCGATGATCGACTTTGTAGTCGTGTCATCTGATCTCCGACCCTATGTCTTGGACACTCGGGTGAAGAGAGGGGCTGAGTTGTCAACTGATCACCACCTGGTGGTGAGTTGGATCCGCTGGCGGAGGAGGAAGCTGGACAGACCTGGCAGGCCCAAACGTATGGTGAGGGTCTGCCTGGAACGTCTGGCCGAGCACTCTGTTGGGGAGGTCTTTAACTCCCACCTCCGGGAGAGCTTTTCCCAGCTTCCAAGGGAGGCGGGGGACATTGAGTCTGAGTGGACCATGTTCTCTACCTCCATTGTGGACGCAGCTGTTCGGGGCTGTGGCCGCAAGGTCTCCGGTGCCTGTCGTGGCGGCAATCCCCGAACCCGGTGGTGGACACCGGAAGTAAGGGATGCCGTCAAGCTGAAGAAGGAGTCCTATCGGGCCATGTTGACCTCCGGGACTCCTGAGGCAGCCGACGGGTATCGGCAGGCCAGGCGTGCTGCAGCTCGGGCAGTTGCGGAGGCAAAAACTCGGAACTGGGAGGAGTTCGGGGAGGCCATGGAGAAGGACTATCGGTCAGCCTCGAAGAAATTCTGGCAAACCATCCGGTGCCTCAGGAGGGGGAAGCAGTACTCTGCCAACACTGTTTACAGTGCGGGTGGGGAGCTCTTGACCTCGACTGGGGACATTGTCGGGCGGTGGAAGGAATACTTTGAGGATCTCCTCAATCCCACCGTCATGTCTTCCACTGAGGAGACTGAGGCTGATGACTCAGAGGTGGACTCGTCCATTACCCAAGCCGAAGTCACTGAGGTGGTTTGCAAGCTCCTCGGTGGCAAGGCACCGGGGGTGGATGAGATCCGCCCTGAGTATCTCAAGTCTCTGGATGTTATGGGGCTGTCTTGGTTGACACGCCTCTGCAACATCGCGTGGCGGTCGGGGACAGTGCCTCTGGAGTGGCAGACTGGGGTGGTGGTCCCTCTTTTTAAGAAAGGGGACCGGAGAGTGTGCTCCAATTATAGGGGAATCACACTTCTCAGCCTCCCAGGGAAAGTTTACTCCAGGGTACTGGAGAGGAGAATTCGACCAATAGTCGAACCTCGGATCCAGGAGGAACAATGCGGTTTTCGTCCTGGTCGCAGAACACTGGACCAGCTCTATACCCTTCATAGGGTGCTCGAGGGTTCATGGGAGTTTGCCCAACCAGTCCACATGTGCTTTGTGGATCTGGAGAAGGCATTCGACCGTGTCCCCCGTCGTATTCTGTGGGGGGTGCTTCGGGAGTATGGGGTTCGGGGCTTTTTGCTAAGGGCTGTCCGGTCCCTGTACGAACGGAGCAGGAGTCTGGTTCGCATTGCCGGCAGTAAGTCAGACCTGTTCCCAGTGCATGTTGGACTCCGTCAGGGCTGCCCTTTGTCACCAGTTCTGTTTATAATTTTTATGGACAGAATTTCTAGGCGCAGCCAGGGGCCGGAAGGAATCCTGTTTGGGAACCACAGGATTTCATCTCTGCTTTTTACGGATGATGTTGTCCTGTTGGCTTCTTCAAACCAGGACCTTCAGCATGCACTGGGGCGGTTTGCAGTCGAGTGTGAAGCGGCTGGGATGAGAATCAGCACCTCCAAGTCCGAGGCCATGGTTCTCGACCGGAAAAGGGTGGCTTGCCCTCTCCAGGTTGGTGGAGAAGTCCTGCCTCAAGTGGAGGAGTTTAAGTATCTCGGGATCTTGTTCACGAGTGAGGGAAGGATGGAGCGTGAGATCGACAGGCGGATCGGTGCAGCCTCCGCAGTGATGCGGTCGCTTTACCGGTCCGTCGTGGTGAAGAAGGAGCTGAGCCAAAAGGCGAAGCTCTCAATTTACCGGTCGATCTACGTTCCGACTCTCACCTATGGTCATGAGCTTTGGGTAATGACAGAACAAGATCGCGGATACAAGCGGCTGAAATGAGTTTCCTTCGCAGGGTGGCTGGGCGCTCCCTTAGAGATAGGGTGAGAAGCACAGTCACTCGGGAGGAGCTCGGAGTAGAGCCGCTGCTCCTCCACATCGAGAGGAACCAGCTGAGGTGGCTCGGGCATCTTTTTCGGATGCCTCCTGGACGCCTCCCTGGGGAGGTGTTCCAGGCATGTCCCCCCGGGAGGAGGCCCCGGGGAAGACCCAGGACACGCTGGAGGGACTATGTCTCTCGGCTGGCCTGGGAACGCCTCGGTGTTCTTCCCGAGGAGCTGGCCAAGGTGTCTGGGGAAAGGGAAGTTTGGGCTTCCATGCTTAGACTGCTGCCTCCGCGACCCGGTCCTGGATAAGTGGAAGAAGACGAGACAAGATAATTATATCTTGGGGGTATTGGCTGCTCATTGGTTCTTTATATTTGAACATTCTGACATGCACACTGCAGACTAGCTATTAGTTCTTTCACTCAAACTACTGTTTATTTTAAATTCTGAGGAAATACACCATACACTAGCTTCAAAGGTAAGTGTAGTATTTTCGCAGTGGAGTCACCGCGCTGTTAAATTTATCATTTATTAGATTCGTGCTTATTATTCTCTCTATATACTCGTACACTTATGGTATCAGGAATCTCAGCCAGCTCACCACTCCACCGCTGAGAACTTAGGACCCTGTTGCGCCATTATTTATTGGGATTTAGGGTAACTCTTTAGTAGCCTGTAGCCTACTGTGCTGGGTGATCAGCACCTGTTAAAAAGGGGTTACATTTTGGAGGCACCGCTGGGATTTTCCTGTTTACCAGAACAAGTAGATCGCTGTGTTTCGCTTAGTGTTTGTGTTGCGTTAGTTATTGCTGTTTGCTGGGCAGTTTTTTTAACATGGACCTTAGTCAGGCTGTTGAGTGGAGCCGTGAGGAGAATGTGGAGTTGTGTCATGCCATTTTACTTAGCAGAGTGCCATGGGAGGCCACTGATGTGGTTAGCCGTGTGCTCAGCACAGTCAAGGTTCTGAGTAGGACCCGGATACGAGGTCGCCGTGGCGACAAGACTGGTAGGCACCTGTACATTTTAGTCGAGACTTCTGCTGAGTTGGATCAGAGCTCTGTCCCTCCTGAAGTGGGAATTGTAGGTGAGGCAGGTCCATGGGCTGTTCATGTAATGAGTAGTTTGCTGCCTGCTAGTCCTGTTCTTGAAAGTGATGGATTTGAAGCCAAGCTATTGTCATTATTACAGCATGAAGGCAAGTCTATGGGTGATGTGAAGGCTGTTTTGGGCATGCAGCCTCCTAAATCTGATGTCAGCATGGATCTTGTGAATGCCATAGGCCAGCTCGTTGATCGCTGTAACCAGGCATCTGTTGATGTGCCTGGCTATAGAAAACTGAGGCTGTTCTCTGGTTTATGGCCCGTTCCCCCAGGCGAGGAAGAATATGAGGCCTGGATGGAGCAGGCTACTCAGATGATTACTGAGTGGCAGTGCAGTGATGCTGCTAAGCGACAGCGCATTGTTGAGAGTTTGCGCGGGCCTGCTGCGGATATAGTAAGGTTCTTGAAAGTCAGTAGCCCATCTGCTACTCCTACTGATTACTTAACCGCTCTTGACACTACGTATGGATCGACTGAGAGTGGGGCAGACCTTATGGCATCATTTCGCCATACTTTTCAAGAAGATGGTGAGAAACTTTCTGCTTTCTTGTATCGCTTGGACAAGCTTCTCCACTGTGCTCTTTTGAGAGGAGGGATTGAAGCTGCAGGCCTGAATCGTGCACGTCTGGAGCAGTTGTTCAAGGGTGCTCTCACCACTGACATTGTGGCTTTGTGTGTGTGACTTCTGCACACTTTGCAAGCTCCGCCTTCTTTTTCACAGTTAATGCGAAATGTGAGAGAGGAAGAGCACTGGGTAAGTGCAAGGGAGAGTGCAAAGGTTTCTGTGGCCTCATCTACATTTCACCAGGTTCCTGTGACTGCTGCTGTCGCTCTTCCTCATGTGCCTGTTACTCCCCTGATGTCTGAGGTTGACAGTCTGAGGAAAGAGGTCAAGGAGCTGACGTCTTTAGTAACTAAACGTTTGACTGTTACTACCGTGGCTCCTGAAAATCCTCAAGTCTCACAGTTTGGTGTAAACCGCAGCACAGAAACCACTGCCCCAGCTGTTCCCACAAGGGCTGTTTCTTCGAACCTGCCGAAGTCTACGGCATCCTCTTCTTTTCCTGCCATTTTTTGTTACAAGTGTGGAGAAGACGGCCACACCAAGCGAGAGTGCACACGTCCTGAGAACTAGAGGGTAGTGAATCAGAAGCTGCTTGAGAGGGTCACGCAGCAGGGAAACTTCCCCGGAGCTCAGTGAAGGAACAGCACAGAGCTCCATCACACAAAACACGTTCCACTCATTGTTCACCTCCAATCAAAGTCAGCCAATCACAACTGCCGTCTGGGTTAGTGGGGCCCTCGGCTGAGGTGCCTGTGCAGATAGAAGGTATTTATGCTAAAGCTCTGCTTGATAGTGGTTCTCAGGTCACCATCTTGTATCATAGCTTTTATAATGCATATTTGAAGCATTTGCCACTGCAGCCAGTGGAAAATCTGGAAATATGGGGTTTGAACTCTCACAAATACCCATATGATGGATATTTGCCTCTTAGGCTCGAGTTCACTGAAGCGGTCACTGGTGTGCCTCAGGTGGTGGACACTTTAGCTCTTGTGTGTCCTGACCCTCAGACCAAAGAGGGTATAGCCATTTTGGTAGGCACACTCAGTGAAGTTGTTCCACTCTTGTCGTGAACAGGCAGGTGACGGGTTTCTTAACACGCTGACCATACACCCTGTGATGAAAGAGGTTTTCGAGTCCATTAAGCACACAGGTGCATCACCGGAGGATGTGGATAAACATGGTACTGTGTGGTTCACGAAACCTAAGCCTGTTGTTTTAAAGCCTGGGCAGGACCTGCAGCTTTCAGGACTGCCCAAGTTTCCTGGTGAACACAATGACTCTTTAGTCCTGGTAGACCAGCCTTTTAGTGCTGATGATGCATCTGTCCCTGAGCTTGAGGTTCGGCCTGAAGTCCATCCAGTCTCTGCTGTGTCCTGCTGTCGTATTACGGTCAGGCCTGTTTCAAGCTATTTGGGGACCCTAGGCAAAGGGGGATCTGGGGCCCATAATTATCCCCCTCTCGACGAAAGGCCTTATGGCCACCTACCCACTGAAGACTTAATAAATAAACATCACACATATTGTAATCATTCTTACAATTTTTACTTAATAAATGAACTCTTTACATTATAAATAATTATCAAACCCAATTAAATACAAGAATAGACAAAATATATACACACACACATATATATATATATATATATATATATATATATATATATATATATATATATATAAATAAAAATCTCCTTCTCACCCCCGGCGGGGGGTGGTATCCATGTCATCCTCAAGCTCGGGTCCTCTACCAGAGGCCTGGGAGTTTGAGGGTTCTGCGCAGTATCGTCGATGTTCCTAGTACTGCACTCTTTTGGACTGAGGCTTCAGATGTTGTTCCTGGGATTTGCTGGAGCCACTCTCCCAGTTTGGGGGTTACTGCCCCAAGTGCCCCCACTACCACGGGGACCACGCAACCCTTGACCTTCCACATCCGTTCCAGCTGCTCTTTCAACCCTTGATACTTCTCAAGTTTCTCATGTTCCTTCTTCTTGATGTTGGCATCAGCTGGGATCGCCACATCTATCACCACCACCCTCTTCTGCTCTTTGTCCACCACCACTATGTCCGGTTGGTTAGCCAGGATCTGTTTGTCAGTCTGGAAGCTGAAGTCCCACAGAACCTTGGCCCTGTTGTTCTCAGCCACCTTCTGTGGTATGGCCCATTGGGACTTGGGTACTTCTATTCCATACTGGTTGCAGATGTTCCTGTATACTATCCCAGCCACTTGGTTGTGCCTCTCCATGTACGCTGATCCAGCTAGCATCTTACACCCTGCTACTATGTGCTGGACTGTTTCAGGGGCTTCTTTGCACAGTCTGCATCTTGGGTCTGATCTACTCTGGTAGATCCTGGCCTCTATGGCTCTTGTGCTTATGGCCTGTTCTGTTTTTTATATATATATATATATATATATATATATATATATATATATATATAGTACATTGACAAGGTACTATTATAAAAGGTGCAATCAGATAGGTACTAGATAAAAGAATTTCACTCTTGTCACAGTTTGGGTTGAGATGGGGATTGAACATCCTAACCTCAAGGCCACCCTCGGAAGGAGAAAGAGATTCAGGACAGAGATGCAGAGAATTAGCGTTTTCAAAAAAAAGCGAGTCTTTACTGAGAGCCACAGATCAAAAAATCAAAATAAATCTTTAGCATGTATACTCCAGTTCCAAATAGGCAAAAAGGTCAGTCATTAAAATGCACAAAAAAAGAATTAGAAAATCAAAATGGCAAAACAGTACTTGGCACAAAAGTTCAAAAATCATATATAATCAGCAGACCGTGGAATCTAAAGATCAAGTCCCAGGTTACAAAATCCAACAGAAAAATCACAGGCTTTTATGTGTCCAAAAAATAAGGCAGAGTTCAAAGTTAATGTCCAATCGAGAAAGTCCACAGCAAAACAATCCTCTTCTTAGAAAAAAACAGATGCAGAGGTCAAAAAGGCAGTTCAGAACAGTGGAGCAAACAGCTATTGTGAAAAACCAGGACAAGTACTCACATGGTGGCTCACAGGAGAACTCAGCAGAGTGAAAAGAAACCAGACTCCTATATATAGGCCAACCAATCAACTACTTGCCATCCATGAGTCAATTAGCCAATAGCAAGAAGCCAAGTGTAACCCAAGAAAAACAAGGGTAAAAGAAAATAAACTGCTGAATGTTGACATCTAGTGGCCAGGTCAATGAACAGCAGGCTAAAATGTCCACAGAACCTGACAACTCTACCTTCATCATCACCAATGGCAGCTTCAGACACACTCTGGGGAGGGCACAGAAACTTCAGCAAGGCACCTTGGAAAAAGAATGGGTATGATGAGCTTATTAACTCTGTTATTTTTCAAATGCTTTTGAAATCTTATCTTAAGCTTACAGGTATGGCGGTCACATGGCAAATAAAAGCATTATGCACTCTCCAGGTTGTTTGTGGCTGAATTAGTCACAGCTGATGCTGACATAGAGGAGAGTATCTCGCACTATTCATACTTTGCAACGTGACGTCACAAGGAGGGCTGGAGGGCAAGAATGGCATCAAAGCAGCAGGTCTACATTAGTTTAGGCATGATTTCTCATCCCTTTTTCACTGAAAATGTGATGATATACATAAAAGTAATGGACTGCAAATAATATTTGGCTCTACTACCTTACATTCTGGGGTAACAAAGACTGTGCAGATCCGGACAAAACTGAGTTTAAGTCCCATTGAAAGAAGTACTGTTTTCTCGCTTATCATGTCCAAAATCTGACTTGAGCTGCAGCGATATTACACCAATATGCCCCATTCCCAACATTATAGTCCCAAACTAACTCTGACTATGACATTTTGATAAACACAATAAGTTAATCTGGGAGAAGTTGACAGTCTTTCACCTATTTGTGTGGCACATATTAGAATTTTTACCCAGTCCTTGCAAGTTTGTAAGCCTGTTGTGCATGACAACATTTACATCACTGTTATAAATACTGTCTACAAGATAACTACCATTAACATAAGCTAGCTACCAAATTTGCTTGTTGACCCGCTTGGTATTAATGAGTGTGTACATTCTCACTTACCAGTGTCTTGTTTTTTTTCTGTCTTCCTCTTCCCTTTTCTTCTTTCTCTTCTGGCTCCCTGAGCGGTAATTTCGCTTCATATTTGATTTTGGGTTTTTTTTTGCCACAGAGCTCTGCAACCACTTGACTAGACGGAGATGGGCATTGAGGGGTTGACAACAGACTGTCATTGCACTTTTCGGCCAAAGCATGTAGGGAGGCGCTGTTGTGCATTAGGGGGCCCCCCCTTGGAACTAGGGTATTTCAACAAGTGTCATTAGGCGCTGCGCTGCCACGCTCAAAAAGTTGTCATTGCTATTAAATACATAACCAGTCATTCGGCAGCGGGGGCCCTTCGAGGGCTGGGGCCCTAGGCAATTGCCAAGTCTGCCTACCTTGTTGCAATGGGCCTGATTACGGTAAATGTGAGGAATGTTTCTTCCAGGGATGTTCTTGTGAAGAGAGGTAGTCCCCTCGCTCACATATACCCTGTAGAGATGGTGCCACAGTTTCCGTCCACTTGCAGTCCCATAGCTGCTGGTGAGCTTACTTCTGCTTCTTTTGATTTTGGCACTTCTATGCCAAAGAAGGCAAAACATCACCTCTGCAAGATGATGTTGCAGAGGAAGGAAGTGTTCTCTTGTAGTGAGTGGGATGTAGGCTGCTCAAAAAGCACTCAGCATGAAATCAGGTTAAATGACTCGTGGCCTTTTCGGGAGCGATCTCAACGTTTAGCTCCTGCTGATCTAGAGGATGTGCGTCAGCATTTGCTGGAACTCCAGAATCATGGCATCATTTCGGAGTCTCTGAGTCCGTATGCTTCGCCCATTGTTGTAGTGCGCAAGAAGTCAGGTAAAGTCAGGATGTGCATTGATTATAGAACACTTAACCAGCGGACCATCCCTGACCAGTACACGGTTCCCAGGATCAAAGACGCCCTCCATTGTCTCTCTGGTAGTAAGTGGTTCTCGGTGTTGGACTTGAGAAGTGGCTACTACCAGATTCCCATGAGCGAGGCTGATAAAGAAAAGACAGCGTTCATCTGTCCTTTAGGTTTCTATCAGTTTGAGCGTATGCCTCAGGGAATCTGTGGTGCCCCTGCCACGTTCCAGAGAGTCATGGAGCGGACAGTCAGAGACATGAATTTTCTGGAGGTTCTGGTGTATTTAGATGACCTGATTGTCTTTAGTAGCACCTTGGAGGAGCATGAGGAGAGACTCTTAAAGGTTCTGGACAGGTTGAGAGATGAAGGTCTCAAACTTTCATTGGATAAGTGTCAGTTTGGCAGGACATCTGTGAACTATGTGGGGCACATAGTTTCACAGGATGGCATAGCCACTGACCCCTCCAAAATAGAGGCTGTTGTTTCATGGCCTCGACCACAGACTGGTCACTGAGCTACGGTCATTCTTGGGTTTTTGTGGATATTACCATTGTTTTGTGAAGGGTTTTTCCACATTATGCCGACCGCTGAACGAGTTGCTGCAGGGCTGTCTGCCTCGGAAGAAGAGCTCGAGTTCACAGGCTGCTGACTCGAAACCTTTCCAGCCCTCTGAACCTTTTGGCCCTAGATGGAGCAAATCAGTGCGATTCCGCTTTTCAGGACCTGAAGTCAAGGTTAACTCAGGCCCCAGTGCTAGCTTTTGCAGACCCCCAAAAGCCATTGCATGTGGATGCAAGCCTGAATGGTCTAGGTGGTGTCCTTTATCAAGAGTATGTTGAAGGATTGCGTCCTGTGGCGTTCATCAGTCGTAGTCTTTCCCCTTCAGAGAGGAATTACCCAGCTCACAAACTGGAGTTTTTAGCTTTGAAGTGGGCTATTGTGGATCAGCTGCATGACTACCTTTATGGAGCCAATTTTGAAGTCAGGACGGACAACAACCCCCTGACTTATATAACCAAGTCTGCCACATTGGATGCCACTGGTCATCGCTGGTTGTCTGCATTATCCACTTATAACTTCAGCTTGAAGTACAGGCCTGGGCAGAGGAACATGGATGCTGACGCACTGTCGTGATGCCCTCACGTCAGTCTGTCCCCTGACGATGAGTGGCGAGAGATTCCTGTCCCTGGAGTGTGAGCTATTTGTCAGGTGGTGGCCACACAGAGAGCTGGCTATTCTTCATTCTCCCGGGTTGCTGATCAGATTTGCAGCCATGAGTCAGCTGTTCCAACAGCATTCTGTCATGTTGCTGCTGTAGCACCTGATCAGTTGCCTATTTTTAGTTCTAGTGAGCTTCAAGAAGCTCAGAAAAGCAACCCTGTTATAGGAGATGTCTGGCAAGCTACAAGTCTGAAGAAGCCTGCTAGTAGTATCCTGACGCGGCATCCTGACTTTAAGATCCTGAAAAAGGAGTGGGCAAAGCTGTCTATTGACAAGGGACTGCTATACAGGACTGTTAAGCAGGGTGGTCAGTGTGTGAGACAACTGGTGCTCCCTAAGCAATTCCATGGTCTGGTTTTTAAGCTGCTGCACGACGATAGTGGCCACTTGGGGTTTGACAAGTCATACAGTCTGGTTCGGAACAGGTTTTACTGGCCTCATATGAAGCTTGATGCGGAGAAATACTGTAAGACATGTGAGCACTGCATCAAGCGGAAAACGTTGCCTCAGAGGGCTGCTCCTCTTCCCCACATACAGAGTTCTCAACCCATGGATTTGGTGTGCATAGATTTTCTTTCGATTGAGCCTGACTCTCGAAATGTTTGCAATGTGTTGGTCGTCACTGACCATTTCATGCGTTATGCACAAGCCTTTCCTACTAAGGACCAGACAGCTATCACAGTGGCAAGGACTCTCTGGGAGAGATATTTTATTCATTATGGCTTGCCCACCCATATCCACTCCGACCAGGGTAGGGATTTCGAGAGTAGACTGGTGACTGAGATGTTGACCATGTTGGGTGTGAAAAAGTCGAGGACGTCTCCTTACCACCCACAGGGTGACCCACAACCTGAGAGGTTCAATAGGACTTTGTTAGACATGTTGGGCACCCTAGAGTCACATCAAAAGTCAAAGTGGAGTCAGCATATAGCACATTTGGTGCATGCATATAATTGCACTCCTAATGAGGCTACCGGGTACTCACCCTATTTCCTGATGTTTTGTCGGGAGGCTCGGCTCCCTGTTGATGTTTGCTTTGGTGTTTCATCTGACACATCATTTGCATCACATTTAAAGTATGTGACAAAGATGAAAGAGGAGTTGCAAGCTGCTTACCAGCTGGCATGTGCCTCTGTGGATAGGATGAATCAGAGCAACAAGGAGAGGTATGACCAGAAAGTTCGCTATCATAGCCTGAGAGTCCTGGGGATTGGGTTTTGATTAGAAACTTGGGTCTGAAAGGGAAGCAGAAGCTAGCGGATGGATGGAGCTCACGTCTTTACAGTGTTGGTCAGCTTTCTGACCTCCCTGTGTACAGGTTGACGCCTGTTGATGGTAATGGACCAGTCAAGGTGATGCACCGTAACCATATCTTGCCTTTAGGACAGGAGGTAAGACTAGGTCCAGTGGTCGCCACCGCTCCAGCCCTGGGCCCAAGGGCTGTGAAACACAAGGGCTAGGGAAAATCGTAGGACTGGTGTCTCTGAGGTGTTGCCTCCTGTGGTACATGCACAGTCTAGCACTTCTGATTCGGAGTATGGTTGTTATGCTGAGGATGCAGTGCAACATGCTCCTCTGACTGCTGGCATGCATAATGCCCAGCCTGTACCAGATTCTACTGCGCCGTGTGTCTCCACCACAGTTAGAAGCCCTAGGTTAGTGCCCACACCTAGAGATGATGTGATAACTCCACTCAACCCTGCACTCCTTACCTCTCCACATAGGTCTCCTGAGGTAGTGAAGGATTTAGTAGCCACAGACCAGGATGTTAGCTGTCCTGCAGCTCCCACAGACTCAGTTCCTCCCTTAGTACGTAGGTCACATAGGGATAGGAAGCCTACTGACCCGCTTGACTTACGGCAAGCTAGGAGTGCAGAGCAGGAACGTTGTAGCATCACACTTTGCACTTGCCGAGCCATTCCCTGCACGGTATAATGTTTCTCATGCCTGGTGGTGTAATACGCAGGCTCTTTGAAGTACATGCACAGAACGGCCATTCCTTATGCCATGCACTTCACCTGCCTTTACACCCATAGCTAGTTTTTAAGCAATAGGCCATGTTTGTTTTGGGTCCTTTTGTTCTGCTTATTTGTTTTCTTACCTATTTTTCCTGTTCACCTTATAATATATGTAATCCAGCATGGGGACATGCTGTTTGTTTGGTGGGGGGAGAGTGTAAGGTCCTTTAAAATAACACTATTGTATACTCTATATTGGATTGCCCTATTTTCTGTGTAATTAACTCCATTTACCATAATGCCTTGTGGTTTGGAATATTTTCACTATTCTGATGTGTTATGACGTACTGTGCATTCGGACCAATCAGACTTATTTGCTCATTGTATTTTTATTTGAATTTTGCTGTCAGCCAATAGTGATTGGTATATGTTTAATGCCCGTGAGTTCGCGAGCTTTTTGAATGTTCCATCACTTCGCGAGAGAAAAACCTCAAGTGAGTTCCCGCCTGCAGCAGAGGAGAGAGAGAGATCGTGTTGTTTATGAGCTCTATTTCAGCACTTATTTTGCAGAGAGTATTTTTATAGTTTGGCCTGCTTGTGGCCATAACGTGTACCTGGGACGCCGGTGTCACTCCAGTGAGTGACCTCGCTGTTTTTTTTTCGCGGACACATCTGCCCTCCATTGCTGGGCCCACCGGAGTGCTTTCGTCAGTTCCTGGGGACTCACTGTGTTGGGACCGGGACCCAGCCAGCTACCGAGGGATTTGGAGTGAGCAGCATCTTACTCGAGCGAGCTAACCCACAGCAGTAGCTAGCCCTCTGCTCAGGAGCATCTGCTGCGTGACTGTACCGACATCTGTAACCTGATCCATCTGGTCTGACCAGTGGATTGTGAGTAACGCGAACCCACACTTACACTGACACACACACATTCCTCTGGTCTCGCCTGGATAGCCAGCGTTTTATAAGGGCATTGTAGCGGTTGCTGTTCTGCCTGCAGTTCAGAGAGCTTCCACCTGTGCACCAACGGGCCCCAACTGCGCGCTTGTTTTTTTCTTTTCCACTTCTTTTCTTTTGATACTTTACCCAATTTTATTTTCTTACTATGTACTGCGTGTATACACACTGTTGATGTGCTATCTAACATCTCTATGATGTAGGCTAATCGTTTCCGCTCTTCTTGTGCAGGTATTACTATTTTATTCATATTGGTGATTACATTGCATGCTTCTTTGGGAAGCATTTATTATCAAATAATATCTCCTATTATTATTATTATTGCTTATTAATAAATAAAATAATTATATCTTGGGTGTATTGGCTGCTCATTGGTTCTTTATATTTGAACATTCTGACATGCACACTGCAGACTAGCTATTAGTTCTTTCACTCAAACTACTGTTTATTTTAAATTCTGAGGAAATACACCATACACTAGCTTCAAAGGTAAGTGTAGTATTTTCGCAGTGGAGGCACCGCGCTGTTAAATTTATCATTCATTAGATTCATGCTTATTATTCTCTCTCTATACTCGTACCCTTATGGTATCAGGAATCTCAGCCGACTCACCACTCCAACGCTGAGAACTTAGGACCCTGTTGCGCCATTATTTATTGGGATTTAGGGTAACTCTTTAGTAGCCTGTAGCCTACTGTGCTGGGTGATCAGCACCTGTTAAAAAGGGGTTACATTTAGCACAGTGATCACCAAACTTTTCCAAGCAAACAAAAGGTCCAAATAAAAGCCAAGGTCTACAGCTCATAAACACAAACATAAAAGCCTATAATAGGATTGGGCAAAAATTCAACATTATGGTTTAATGACTCAGTTGTATTGTGTTAACAGCATCATACTGTGTAACAATTTTACTGATGTTATTGTTGTCCAAATTAATATTTCAATTGTAATGACCCAAATTATAGAGCAATTGAATTCCTGATATTTTTATGATGTTAATCTGTGTGCACAAATGATTAAATTCTATCTTATCCACACAACATAATGACAGGTCAATCACAATCGTCAAGTGGACGATATTATGTATACTACATAGATTAGGCTAAAATACTATTGCCAATGTTAAGTTTTTTGCCAAGCTGTTCATGTGAATTGTACTAATACCATTTCCTAGACAAAATTCCATTCAGTGACACTGACGCCAAGGACAGTGAGAGCGAATCTGATGACAGTGGCACAGCATTCACGGCATCAGAGTGTGGGACTAGTGAACCTGTGGATGCTCCCTCAGACTCTATCACAGAGCAAGTCCATGACATTAGTGATTTTGGTAAGTTACCTCACTTTATAGTTGTGTTTCTGTTGATAATTTTTTGCTCATTAAAAAAAACTTTTGTCAAATTATGTGTTTGGCAGGAACAGTGTCATTTGTTACATCAACAGTAACTGAGACTGTCCCTCTGTCTGAAGGTAAGGCAAGTTTCATTGTAAAGCACCTTTACAGAAGACACAAAAAGAAAACATTAAAAGCAAAATGCAAATAGAAATTGCAAAAAGTATAAAAGAAAAATAATGTAAAATGGAATAAACATAGGACTAGATATGTGTTTTAAGTAGAAGACAATCACAATACAGCCTCCTAAACTAAAATTTTAATTCAATTTGGAAAAAAAAAGGCAGTAGCAAACCGCACCACATCTGTACAAGTGATCCCAATTAAAAGTAGATGACTGTCAAAAAAGATTTTGGCACTTTAGATGTTTAGGTTCTTATCCATCATACAGTACCACCAGTGAGGTGTCTTGTATGACAGCAGCCCCAAACATACAGCCAGATTCATAAAGCATCATCAATCTGGGATTACATGACGAGACACAATGCAGAGACACAACTGTGCAACTTCTACAGGTACCTGAAAACTGTGTGCAGGTGTACTAAGGAGAACTGATCCTGTTGTAGTGGTGACAGAGATTGGTTTATAGGTCTTTTTCTGCTTACTGCACCTTGTATAGAGTTGTGTTGAATTAAAAACTACATGCTATGCATTGTTTTTGAAAGCATCCTCACTGTACTTTAAGAGCTTTGTACAGTGCTTAATATACAGTACTTGTATACCTTAAAGTCAGCTGCAGCTAATATGAAGACTTGGCCAAATTTAGGTGTAAAATCAAATAAAGTGAGTAATCAACTGAAAATTTTGGGGGAAAAAAAAATCACAAACAAGTTAACAGAAATCTGTGGCATTAGTTCAACTAAGGTTGTGATTGCTCCAACTGGCCAACTCGTTGTGTATTTACCAGGACAAGACACTGGTCAAGAACATGAGTCCAGAAGACTGCCGAAAAAACCGCGGTCTAAGGCTGAGGTTGCTGCGGTCATGCAGTATTTCAGGGATCACATAAGTAAAGGAAAACTGGCCACAAAAAACGAATGTAGTCATTGTAAACTGGTAGAAGACCTTGTTTTAGAACAACGAACAGTGCAAAATATAAGGGACTTTGTCAGAAACCGAGGAATAGCTGCAAAGAGGCAGTCACAGAAACAAAAGCTGTAACTCCACTGTGAATCCAGGTTTTTTGTATACATGTTGTGATTATGTTGGAGTCACTCATTTTATAAATCCATCTGTTTCCAACATGGGTTTTCTAAAATTAGTTAGGGATCTGATTTTCATTGGAAAGCTTGTTGGTTTTGTTGTCTAGCTGTTAGTCACTGTCACTCCCTAACAAAATGATGTTTCTGCATCAAACATACACCTTTAAAATGAAACTGCTTGACTTTGGCAATTGGCTGTATGAAAAAGTTCCATATGTAGCCAGATAACTTAAATGTTCATGCAAAAGGGCAGTCAAAAACTACTGCTGTAAACACACAGTTTGTTCTTTTTGTTGGGGTTGTGTTGATGCCTTAAGGTTTTATCAACCTTTGCATCCATTGTTCTAAAATGGGTCTTTGCAAGTTAGATAATAATGGGGTATTGGCAGGAAAGTTAGGCTACATCCACACGACAACGGCAACGAGATTTTTTTTTTTAAATATCGCGTCTGTAGGAGCCATTCCCTTAGTTTATTTACTTACTATGTTTTAATGCCTGCATTTTTGTATTTGGTGAGTCTGTGCCCCCTACAGGTCGAAAGTGACTATAAATTGGGAGGCTACCTGGAGGAGGTGTGGCTGACTGGGAGCACAGAGCTTTTGACCATACCTGTTTGCTTGCTGTGACTCACTACTTTGAACATTGTGCCTTTAATTTACCCAGCCTGTCTTTATGTTCAAAACGGCTAAAGGAGCCTTGTTCAATTTGTATTTTTGAAAGAAACAGAAACAAGAAAGTAAACACAAAACATTCTTTTCAACTTCAAACGTTGTTTGTTTTGAATTTGGAATTTTGGGTCATACACACAAACACGAGCCAAAAAGATCATCAGTCACCACCAATAGGGACGAAACAAACGGACATTTTAAAATAGGAAAATTCGTCATTTCATTAGTCAAAAGCTCTCCTTTGGATATTGGAACTTTTGGATTACGCAGAGTATTGGACTCTGGAGCGCCGAGAAGAACAAAGGATTGGAACGCCAATGACACGCGCACCTGAAAATGCCGGTAGGCCGCATCTGATTGATTTGTTTGAACTGGAACGCATTCATGGAAAAGGCAAGGAGTGAATGAATTAGTTGGAGGAAAACCTTTTGATTTTCTGGCCTATTTTTTGAGACAAATTGAATGGACTTTTAAGTTTGATGCATCAAGTTTGAAGAAACGAAGTTAGAAAACGCGAAGTTATTACGCGCATACAGTATTTATTTCATGACATATCCGTTTTTGCAATGATTTCTTGAACGGAAAAACATTTTTTGAAAATATAAAGACAAGAATTGCATAAAGACATTTAAGTTGTAAGAACATGGCTGATTCAGACACTGATGCAGCTTCGCAAACTGATGTGGATGAACTTGTGGAGATAGAGAATGCTTCTCAAACAGAAGGTATTTTACGCAACAGAAGAAAGATAAAATTGGGGCAGCTTACACGTCGGATGAATGTTATAAAGAAATTAATAAAGGATGGATCAAGTGTTGATGAAGTTAAAATTACTATGCAGAAGTACAGAGAGTTGCTGGAAGAATTTGAGATTATTCAAGGCGAATATCAATATGCGCTTAATGAAGACGAGCGTGAAACAGATCACGAGACGTGGTACGCACCAAAAAGAGAAAACCATCATGCATTCGTAAATTATGTGGATAAGTGGCTCGGTAAACATGAAGTGGACGACATAGACCCGGGGGACAGCGCATCTAAATCCCCTGCAGGATCAAAGGTTTCACGCACCTCTTCAGCTTTGAGGCGCGCTGCAGCGGAGAAAGCTGCGCTTGAGGTTAAATTGGCTGTGCTTAAAGAAAAACATTACATTGAACGAGAAGAAGAAGAAGAATTAAAGAAAAGGCAAGAAAAATTGAGGAAACAAAAGGAAATGTTAAGTTTGTCGTGTGAATTGGATTCAGCTAATGCAAAAGTTGCTGTATTATCTGGCACTAAAAGTGAAGCTGCAGCAGATGCAATGAATGAGTATATAGGAAACTCATTGAAATTACAGGAAACTAAGGAAACCATTGAAAAGGAACTTGGTGTGTTGCAACCTGCAAAAGAAACAACAAATGGTGGTGCTAAACCAAAAGCTCACGCTACTTACCTTCCTTTTCTTTCCCCTAATGCAATAGAACAACAACCTTTACCTCCATCTTTGCAGCCTGATGCACAAAGGGGACAACCCAGCCATTTGCCCCTGGCCCCAGCAAGGCAAACTCCTTCACAGCTACAAACTGTAAGTAATCAGCCCCATCCACGTGCACAGCCCCGTGCACTATCACGCCCTGCACAGCTCTCCCAACCAAGGCCGCGCTTTCAACCTGCCGCCCCAGCAGATGGTGCGCCATTAGGGCCTCCTCAAAGTGATGTTCAGCTGTATAATATTTTGCAAAGACAAAACGACATCACCACTTCGCTGATAAAACAACAGGACCAGTCAAATCTACCACGAAAGGAGATAAAGGTATTCACTGATGATCCAATTGGTACATGTCATTCATCAGTTCATTTGAACATGTGATAGAAAGTAAAATTGAACATTCCAAGGATAAACTGTACCATCTTGAACAGTACACTTCAGGTCAGTCCAAGGAGCTGGTTAGAACATGCCTATTTTTAGATCCAGACATAGGGTTTGCAAAGGCAAAAGAACTGCTCCAGGAAAATTTTGGAAACGAATATCAAATCTCATGTGCATACATTACTAAAGCGTTGTCGTGGAACCCCATCAAGGTGGAAGAGTCCCAAAACCTGAAATCATATGCGCTCTATCTCAGAGGATGTTTGAATGCCATGAATGACATAGCTTACATGGATGAATTGGATCTGTCCTCTAATCTCAAGATGCTGGTCAGCAAATTACCTTACAGATTAAGAGAAAGATGGAGAGTCGAAGCATGCACTCTTCAAGAATCAACCAGGCAGAGAGCCACATTCAAGAATTTATTGAAAAACAAGTGAAAATCATTACAGACCCTGTATTTGGTGACATACAGACCTCTCCTCTCAGCAGCAGTCCCAGTAGGAGTACAAGGCCTGCAGATGCAAGATCTGTGTCAAAAGCAAAGTTCACCAATGTTTCAACCATTGACGTTAAGTCTTCCTCCACAAAACAGCCCCTCAGCAATCCACACTAAGCCTTTGTGTATTCTGCTCAGGTGACCATCTACTAGGCACCTGCTCTCGATTCAAAAGGAAAATGCATACTGAGAAAATCTAATTTTTAAAGGACAGAGGAATTTGTTTTGCTTGCCTTGTTATAGGCCACATGAGCAAAGACTGTACCCAACGCCAGTCATGCATGGTTTGTGGGAAGCTGCACCATACAACACTGCACATAGGAAAAACTGAACCAAACAAAGGAACTGGAAAACGGGACGCAGTGGAGGTGCCAAGTATGCAGAACACCAAGCCAGCTCCCCTCTCCGCATGTGGTCGTATTGGGGCCGGCAACGAGCGGTGTGTCATGTCCATCGTACCTGTAAAGGTAAAATCAAACAAAGGCAACACCATAGTCAAAACGTATGCATTCCTTGACCCTGGCAGCACTGCCACCTTTTGTACAAATGCATTAATGCAACAACTTAACATGCAAGGAAAGAAAATTAACATTCTGTTACGCACACTGGGACAGGAAAGGAGTATGTCAACAAATGTGATTACTGGACTGGAGGTGAGTGGACTTCATGACAATACATTCATAACTCTACCAGAAACTTATACACAACATAGAATTCCTGTGACAAAAGTAAACATTCCAAACCAAAATGATGTGTCAAAATGGCCTTACCTTAAGGAAGTGAAGATATCCACCATCAATGCAGACATAGGGCTGCTCATAGGCACAAACGTCTCCAAGGCGATGGAGCCCTGGCAAATTATAAATGGCCAGGAAGACAGCCCATATGCCGTCAAAACATTGTTAGGTTGGATTGTGAATGGTCCACTCAGAGAGCAAACTCAAAACACTCCATTTCACACAGTCAACAGAATTTCAGTACACAACCTGCATGAAATGTTAATTGCACAATACAACACTGATTTCAGTGAAAATGCCTGTGATGAGGTGAAAGAACTTTCAATTGAGGATAAATGCTTTCTGAAAATTGCTAATGACTCGGCCAAAATTGTGGACAGACATTACAGTCTGAAGTCACCCTTTAAAAGTGACAAATCTCTATTACCCAATAACCACTGTGTTGCAGGACAACGACTGGAGAACCTGAAAAGGAAATTCAATAAAAACAAAGCATTCAAAGAGGAATATGTGACATTCATGTCCAATATGATTAACAAAGGATACGCAGAAATGGTGCCAGAAGGACAGCAAACAAAAACAGAAGGAACAGTGTGGTATTTGCCTCACCATGGGGTCTATCACCCAAGAAAAGGAAACTTGAGAGTTGTTTTTGATTGTGGTGCATCTTTCTGTGGCAAAGCATTGAATGCAGAATTGCTTAAAGGGCCTGACTTAACTAACAATCTTGTGAGTGTGCTCAACAGATTTCGACAGGAACCAGTTGGACTGATGGCAGATATCACCGCCATGTTCCACCAGGTGAAAGTTGCAGAGAGTGATGTTGATTTCCTCAGGTTCCTGTGGTGGCCAGAGGGGGATGTGACACAACCGCCTGTGGAGTACAGAATAACTGTCCATCTCTTTGGGGCAACATCATCCCTCAGCTGTGCAAGTTACGCACTTAGAAAAACAGCCACAGACAACAAAGAGCACTTCAGACCCGAGGTAATAGACACAATTCTGAACAATTTTTATGTCGATGACCTGTTAAAATCAGAGTCGACAGCAGATGGCACAACTCAGCTCATCAAAGAAGTCACAGCACTCTGTCAGAGAGGAGGTTTCCACCTGTCCAAATGGGCCACAAACAGCAGAAAGGTACTGGCTTCTATTCCTGTAGAGGACAGAGTCAAGGAAATGAAGGAGCTCAATCTTGACAAAGATAAACTCTCAACTGAAAGGGCCCTTGGCCTACAATGGTGCATAGACAGTGACCACTTTACCTTCAATGTACAGCCAAAATCACAGCTGCTTACTAGAAGGGGGATGTTATCAATGGTCTGTTCAATCTATGACCCCCTTGGCTTCCTAACACCCTTTACATTAACAGGAAAGTTGTTGCAGGAGCTGTGTAAGATGAACCTGGGCTGGGACGAAGAGGTACCACTGCACATTCGAGGGCAGTGGTCAAAGTGGTCGGCTGGATTCACCCTGATGTCCAACTTCAAAGTGCAACGGTGCTTTAAGACAGCTGGATTTGGGTCAGTGACACATGCACAGCTACACCATTTCATGGATGCAAGCGACCAAGGCTACGGAACGACATCCTACCTGAGGCTTCAGAATGGTCAGAAGAACATCCACGTCACTCTGGTGATGGGAAAAAGATGCGTGGCACCACTTAAGAGGATGACAATTCCAAGAATGGAACTTGCTGCTGCTGTACTGGCTACAAAGGTGGATAAGATGCTCACATCTAGCTTACAGCTACATCTGGATAGTTCTGTATTCTGGACTGACAGCCAGTCTGTGATCAAGTACATATGCAATGAACACTCCAGATTTAAAACCTTCATCGCCAACAGAGTTGAAGCAATTAGAGATGCAAGTGCACTATTTCAATGGAACTACATCGACTCCGAATCTAACCCCGCTGATGATGTGACAAGGGGCCAAAGCGCAGAAAAGTTCCTGAGCAACAAAAGATGGCTTCAGGGACCAGACTTTCTGTGGGAGGAGGAGCAGAGTTCCTGAGCAACAAAAGATGGCTTCAGGGACCAGACTTTCTGTGGGAGGAGGAGCAGAAATGGCCAGTTGACACCAAGCCAACTTCACCACTTGCACCAGATGACCCTGAAGTAAAAAGAACACACATAACAATACAGGGCACGAGCTGGAGAACAGAAGATATCTGACTTACCTCAAGAGAGACTCCAACCCGATCTGCCGCCATTAACCAACACTGGCGTAGACTATTTTGGTCCCTTTGAGGTAAAGAGAGGAAGATCACTGGTGAAAAGGTATGGCGTACTATTCACCTGCATGACGAGCAGAGCCATTCACATTGAGGTAGCCAACTCATTAGACACTAGTTCATGCATCAATGCTTTAAGACGCTTTATTTGTAGGAGAGGCCAAGTAAAGTACCTTCGTTCAGATAATGGAACCAATTTTGTTGGTGCAAAAGCAGAACTACAAAAGGCCTTCTCAACAATTGTCTCAGACAAGGTGCATAGCACACTAAGAACAATGGGCATAGAATGGACATTCAATCCACCAGGCGCATCCCATCATGGAGGCATATGGGAAAGGCTTATAAGGTCCATTAGACAAGTGCTCTGCTCTGTTCTGAAACAACAAACGTTAGATGATGAGGGGTTACAAACTGTATTGTGTGAAGTTGAAGTGATCCTAAATAGCCGTCCTCTCACTACAGTCACCCATGACCCACAGGATTTAACCCCATTAACACCCAATGACCTTCTGTTCCTTAAAGCCAGGCCCATTCTCCCTCCTGGGACATTTGAGAAGAGTGACCAATACATCAGACGCCGCTGGAGACAAGCACAATACCTGGCAAACATCTTTTGGAGACGCTGGACGTTAAAGTATCTACCCTTACTGCAAGAATGCCAAAAATGGAACGTGAAGAAAAGGAACTTTCAGTGCGGTGATGTAGTATTAGTGGTGGATCCAACAGCTCCAAGAAGTTCCTGGATTCTAGGAAAAATAACAGAAGTCTACCCTGACAAAAGAGGAATGGTGAGAACAGCAAAAATTAAGACTCAAACCAACATAATACAAAGGCCAATCACCAAACTATGTCTAATGTTGGAGGGTGAAGAAACATAGAAAATGGACCAGAAAACAAAGGTTGTGTAAATTGATTTTTTTTTTTGTTTATATGTTAAATTATATTTATGAGAAATTGTATTGCATGATGAACTATTGGGCTCCTAATTTGTGTATAATTTGTAATTGTTTAAGTCCGTGCTAAACAATTAGGGGCCGGTTATGTAGGAGCCATTCCCTTAGTTTATTTACTTACTATGTTTTAATGCCTGCATTTTTGTATTTGGTGAGTCTGTGCCCCCTACAGGTCGAAAGTGACTATAAATTGGGAGGCTACCTGGAGGAGGTGTGGCTGACTGGGAGCACAGAGCTTTTGACCATACCTGTTTGCTTGCTGTGACTCACTACTTTGAACATTGTGCCTTTAATTTACCCAGCCTGTCTTTATGTTCAAAACGGCTAAAGGAGCCTTGTTTAATTTGTATTTTTGAAAGAAACAGAAACAAGAAAGTAAACACAAAACATTCTTTTCAACTTCAAACGTTGTTTGTTTTGAATTTGGAATTTTGGGTCATACACACAAACACGAGTCAAAAAGATCATCAGTCACCACCAAAAGGGACGAAACAAATGGACATTTTAAAATAGGAAAATTCGTCATTTCAGTGTCCACATGGGTAACGGATCAGAAAAATATAAGGTCCATATGGGAATGGAACGCTTGCTGAAAACGATGCAATACACATGCCACACCTCTAGGTGCGCTGTAAGACAATTCCCCTGGGGGAAATTGTGAGAGTGATGCAGTGCACGTAGCAGTCACAGTTGCAGGAGCTGAGCTGTACTGTGTGAATATGTGACTTGCCTTGAGGCTTCAGGCATGTCTCTGTCTGAGAGGGAGCAGCCCCTCCCTCCTGTGTGTGTGTGTGTGAGAGAGAGAGTGAGAAAGCGAGCAGTCCCTCCTCCACCCGCGCGCTGCGAGCAGAGACACAGAGAAGCACACAAAAAGGGTGGTTTTTCCTCAGAGTGCTCCCTCCAAACAATGGGGATTTACACGAAAACGGAAGGAGATACTCACAAAATTCTTTCACATTGAGTGCCACAAGGCTCTCCTGAACACAATGATGTAATTTTTTTGTCTGTACTGAAAAAAATGAGGACACTAGAGCAAGTTAAAAACGAGTGACTTTTCTGATTTTGCAGTCAGCGCGCTTTCAGGATTTGAATGGGAGTCTATGGGGCTAGCGCCTGTCCTCTCCTTACTTTCAGGCTTCTCATTCAAAAACTGTAAATCCTATCGCTCAGGTAGACACATTGTGTGAATCAGCACAAGTGTGGCTACTACTTTTGAGAAAATCGTGTGTGTAGAGTGAAAATTGTGGCTAAAAACACAGTTTAAATAAGAAAGTTTGAGCTTTTTTTCAGGCTGCCTACACTCTAAATTCCAGAGCCCCACTGGTTTGTAAGCGTGTTTCATGAACCAAGTTATAGGATTTGTTGACAACTCGCATCGAGTTCGTTACACTTCTACCCGGTGTGAAGCACTGACAGTCATGTGGTTGTGACGTCATCGTAAACAAATCCGTTCTACTCATCCAGACGACTTCGCAACGGGGCCGTTGCCAGATTTTTCCACTCTGGGACCCGTTCTCAAAAGATTTCATTTTGGGGCACCCAAAATGCCAGTGCCGTGTGGACGCCAGGCCGAAACAATAAACAATTTTATCAGATTCACCTGAATCCGTTGCCGTGTGGACAGGGCCTTAATGTGAGCGTTCAAAGTTGTGACTGTGGTTGACTGTGTAACTACAGTTCAGTTTAACGTTCATTTTAACATAATTCAATTGGCGTTGCAAAAACAAAATCATATATGCAGCCAGATAACTAATAGAATTAAGAAGTGCAGTTATTTTTATACATATTTTTGTTTATATGCTGATAATACTAAAATGTGTGTATACGTGCTGAATATTTCAAGTTTAAGAGCACTTTATAGTTAATAAAATAACTGTTCCAGTAATGCTTTGTGCTGTCAGGTGTGTGTATTTATGTTAATGATAAGCTATTTAAAAGTGATGTCACTGTCCCTTTAAAGACCCAAAAGTGTTTTGTTTTGTCCTCGTAAGTCACACATTTGTCAAAAAGAGAACTGCCCACGTAAACCACAATATGATTGGGGTGCTGTGCATGAAGTTGTGTAGCTTGTACATGAAAGCTGAAGTGACCTAAATTTTTTTTCCAGATTTTTTGCAGTGTTTTAATCCAACTCCCATTGCTCTAGAACCTCAGGAAAGGGTAGTCCATGTAAACCATCACTGGGCCTGTTCGGAGAAAAAGTCCCTCTAATCCATATAAACCTGTGTGTGTGACCCTATCTGGATGAATAGTGGCTTGATTATAGTTAGAATCCACCAAAATATGGTATTTACCCCTTTGAAACTTACATATATACACACACACAGTACAGTATGTCCCAGCTTGATTGAGGGAGGCCCATGGCATGTCTCGGAGCCTGACCAATTTCTCCACTTCCATCATGTGGCATTGGTCTTGGAATTCCCAAGCTTCCCAGCAACACCAACACACCTGCCCTGGTCTCACCCCTGCAGCTGTGGGTTTCAATGACATACTCTGTGTGGTGGAAGAGAGAGGGAGAAGGAACAAAAGAGGAAGTCAGGTGTGAATAACTGGCTTCATGAGAAATGCCTCCTATTTCCCCTCTATTTTATCTAAGTCTTGGAGCTGCTGGGCAAACACAAAAGGCAAGCCACCTTCACTGAAGGTCTGAATCCAGTGCTGATGTTCTGGAGTTTGGTGGACTCGCTTAGGATTGCGCTCTTTACATCCATGCACTCCAGCTTATTTTCTAGTGCCAGCTTTTCTCCACCAGCTGGGCTTCCTCAGATAGAAGGGGGCAGAACTGCTCACAAGGATTCCCACACTACCGCTGCACACTCAAAAACTCCACACACATTTCTGGATCATTTCTGTGGAGTCATTTTCATGATGGTAAGGTGTCATGTAGACAGGTCAGTGTCAGGTGGAGTACTAGAGGACTGCACCCAGCTCCAGGTAGGTACAGCATTAAGCAAAAATGCATTTGTTTAAAATTAAGGCAGAGAAATAAATAAATAAAAACACACTCTGAACACTATTAGGAACATATGTACACCTACTCATTCATGCAATTATTTAAATCAGCCAATTGTGTGGCAGCAGTGCAGTGCAGCATGCAGATATAGACCAGCAGCTTCAGTTAATGTTCATATCAACTATCAGAATGGGGAAAATGTGATCTCAGTGATTTTGACTTTGGCATAATTGCTTGTGGTAGATGGGCTGGTTTGAGTATTTCTAAAACTGCTCATGTTTTGGGATTTTCATGCACAACTGTCTCAAGAGTTTACACAGAATGGTGCAATAAAGAGAAAAAAAAAATCCAGTGAGCTGCAGTTCTGTGAACAGAAACACCTTGTTGATGAGAGAGGTCAATGGAGAATGGACAGACAGTTTTGAGCTGACATGAAGGATACAGTAACTCAAACAACCACTTTGTACAATTGTAGTTAGCACAAAAAGATCTCAGAATGCACATTATGTCAAACCTTGAGGCAGATGGGCTACAACAGCAGAAGACCATGTTGGATTCAACTTCTGTCAGCCAAGAACAGAAAGCTGAGTTTGCAGGTGAAGCTATGCCTACAAAACTTGACCGTCAAAGACTGGAACAGCATAGCCAGGTCTGATGAATCTTGATTTCTGTTGAGAGACACAGATTATACAGAAAGGTCAGAATTTGCCACCAACTGCATGAATCCATATACCCAACCAGCCTTGCATCAACAGTCCAGTTCGGTGGGTGTGGTGGAATGGTGTGGGGATTATTTTCTTGGCTCAATTTGGGCCAATTAATACAAATCAGTCATCTGTTCATGGGCACAGTTTACCCATCTTCTGATGGCTACTTCCAACATGATAATGCACTATGTCACAAGGTAACAGTCATATCAAACTTTTTTCATGAACATGCCAATGAGTTCAGTGCTATTCACTGGCCTTACCAATCTGAATTCAAACAGGAGATTTGCAGCATGAAAATGCACCAGAAAAATCTGCAGGAATTGTCTGATGTAATCATGTCAACATGGACCAGAAACTCAAAGGAACATCTCTTCAAATCCATGTCATGAAGAATTGAGACTATTTTAAGAGCAATGGGAAGCCCTACCCAGCATTAGTGTAGTGTTCATAAAGTGTACAAGTTAACATTTAAAAACAAATACATTTAAATAAACTGCAAGTTAAAATTTCAGACACTTTAAAGAATACAAAGCAACTTCGAAGAAAATCAGTCAGTCATTCTGATTGTTTAATTCCTTCTCTCATAAGATTCACATATGTTAACTTATTGTGCTAATGTTTGTGGACAGAGCTTCTTCTGTCAAGCTATACATCTTATGGTTATGAGAAGATTCAAGGTGCTAATATTCTCTGGTGGCTTATGAGTAACATGCATCATCTTGGGAGGATAGAAATGGATATAAATGGGCCATATCATTCCCCTCTATTCACATAATTGGATCTTTTGCCAGGTGAGTCTGAGGCCAAAGTCACTGTAAATGAAAGGGGGGGGGATGCACACTGCTAAATTGATAACACCTTTCTGTTTTCTTCTCCTGCAGGTTGTGAATGGAACAACTATTTTACAACACCACATTCAGTTTCAACCTTCAAATTGCCAGATTTGATGTCCCTCCTCAAGCCATTTATCCTGTTTTTATCACTGGAGCTCTGATCTATTTGTTTGCAGTATTCTGTAATGTAATAATTTTAGCATTGATTGTTACCCAGCAAAGCCTTCATAAGCCAATGTTTTACATTTTGTTCAGCCTTCCTTTGGCAGATTTAATGGCAATTACATGTGCCTTGCCCAGAGTGCTTCTGGATATTGTAACCCAGACAAATATGGTCTATTATCCAACATGTGTCCTGCAGGGGGTTTTGCTTCATTCCTATGGAGGTAGTGTACTTTTTATCCTGGCAGCCATGTCATTTGATCGCTACATTGCAATATGCAAGCCACTGAGGTATAACTCTATCATGAGTCCATACACAGTTGGTGGTGTGATAGCTCTGGCTTGGGGCCTTGACATTTCCATGATTGTTGTGTTGTTTGCTCTTCAGGCAAGATTTCCAAAATGTAACACAATCATTTTTAATGTGTATTGTAGCAATAGTGCACTGTTAAGTCTTTCGTGTGGTGGTGACTTTACTGTGAACAATGTTTATGGATTAACTATAACTGGAGTTATGCATGGCGTTAGTGTGACTATTCAATTATTCTCCTATGTACAAATTCTTAAAGCCTGTCTTTCCCACACACAAACTAATGTCAGAAGTAAGGCTGTAAACACATGTTTAGCACAGATAATTACCTTTGTTCTGTATGAAATAGTTGCTATCTTTACCATAGTTTCATACCGTTTTCAGAATATACCACCCAATGCACGCCAAATATGTGGTTTGATGATTTTCACCGTTCTTCCAATTATTAATCCAATTATATATGGAATGAAAACAAAAGACATTAGAAATTCATTTGTCATAGTGCTGAAAAAACAAAAGGTGGCATTTACATAACTTTTTTTTCCCCAAAAATTGTGACTAAACATTACATTCAATTCAGTTACGTGGACTTGTTAAAATATAACCAACTGCAATCATCGAAGGTGTTTTCTTCAAATGTTTAATTCAAACTAAAATACAAAAAAAAATTATGGATTTTTCTGCACAATATAAATTCTGAAAGACTTATTTGATCTAAATTTCACTTATGTTATATCAGAAAATGTTTGTGAAAATGAAATGCCTCACATGTAACCAGGCCCGCCGACAGGGGGGGACAAACGGGTATGTTGTCCCGGGCCCAGGAATGGGGAGGGCCCAGAACTGGGCTCTCATGAAGTTGCGATTATTTAATTTCATTTCAAAATGTGTTGATTTGGGGGAGAAATGTGCTATATTTGCATTCAATAAATGATTTCTAGATCTTTTGCCTTTATTGTCTTTGAAAAAGGTGTCAAAAACCCCCTACCACCCCAATGCAAAAATGGTTTGGTCTGACTCTTTGATTAAGGGGAAAAAAACGACATCGTTCGATCATAGCGCTTCGACAATCAGCGTGCGTGCCATTTGCCAACATGCACAAGTCAGGAGCACAGAAAAGAAAAGAGAAAAAGAGAGGAAGAAGCCAAGAGACTCAGGGGCTCACTGCATAAATATTTTAAAAAGATTCGGATGATGCAGCAGGTACTAGCAAAGGCAGTGGGGCAGCTGAGCCAGGTAAGACACAGCCAACTTATTCCAGCCCCGTAAAGTAACCCCAACCAAGGCACACGCGGCACACAATTCATGTTACAAACGAGGGGAGAGCAAGTCACACTGAACATCATATCAAACGCACAGGGCATTGAATCATTTCATAACCACAGCGGCTTAATAACATTGTTTCTCATATATCTGATTGAGGCCCACTTTACACGGGGACGGTCTGAAACAAAAACACAAAAGTCCGTTTTCATTCTCACTTTTTTCCGCGTCTACACGACCGTTTTCAAGGAGGAAATCTGCGTCTATACGGTGACGCATAAATGTGTGGAATTCAACTGGATGTTGTAATAGAGTGTGCCGAGCGGATGGAGTAGTCAGTCAGAATGATGAGCAAAACAAGGAAAATTCTTGTACAAAAATAGTTTTCTTTTTATTCTTAAGCCGGCAGTTAACACAAACAGGACAAACAAACAAACGAAAAAAAACACTGATGACAAAACCAAACAACAAAAAAAAAAAATTCTGGGACAAAATGCCCACGCAAGCTAGGCTACTCTGACATTACTCACACAGAGCTCAAGTCATGCGTCCTCTCCCTGCCGAGGCCGTCTCCCCCCAGTGAACAGTGCAGCGCATATTTAAAAGACTACGGCACAGTCTTAACACAATTAAAATCAATCAACACATCTAGACAGATTTTAACAGTTCTAAACATTTTCACTGCATGCATTACACTCCTACAACAATGTGCAGACCTTAAATATTACAACAAACACTTACGTAAGATTTTTAGACCATTTCTCTCCGCTCTAATGAGCTGCTTTCCCGCGCATCGCGGAAGAAACCTTGAAAAGCGCTTTCAGCCCTGCATTCTGGTTTGGTCCCGCACCCGGAAGACTACAGCAGGTAAATGGCTACAAACATTTCTGGCTGATGTTAGATAAACTCTAGCAGAAAAGGATTCAGATGTTAAACATGCGCAATTAATGAATCTTTACACGCTATTGTTTATAGTGAAAACTAATAAATGCTTGCGCTGTTTAAACCTGTGTCGCGTCTTTTACTATGAACACATGTACCAAACATTTCAGGTTTACATATCTAAAAGTTGTAACAAATGTACCCGTAACAAAACATACTTGTAAAGCCCCCATTACTAAACCCACAGCAAACATGCAACACAGATTGTATTTGGAATGTCTTTGCAACTGTGGTTTAGTCCATTGCACTTGACCACTGAAACATGACCAGCGGGAGGAACCGCTGTTTAGTGACAGACGCATTGCGCTCTGTCACAGATGTGCATGCCAGGCGGTGCTGTGAAAGACCTCCGCTATGTCTGCACGCATGCGCAACGTCTTCCGTCTTGTCTGATCTGCACATCTGCGCCGCGAAAACTTTGACTACTCTGGCTATGGTAAGTAAGAAAGTAAGTAAAAAAGTAAGAGCATACTATACCCGCCTCTGTTCATTAACGGTATATGTGCAGATTCGGTATAGATGTTCGAAGGACTCCTGGACGTTTATTAAAGCTGCCAGAGCAGCTTGAAGGTCCATTGGATCGATGTAATCAGACATGCTCTTACTTTTTTACTTACTTTCTTACTTCCCGGGCTGGCGTGTACAGTATATGACATATGTATGACGTAAACGCATACCCGACCTGAGCAGATCCGAGCAGAGTTTCGCGTATTGGGTAGTTTAGACGGATATGCAACGGGGGCTGTTTTTAACTTATCCACTCTGGAAGGCGTTTTCAATTTTATCCGTTTTTCAGCCTCGGAAACGCCGTCCCCGTGTAGACGAAAGGCACTTCCGATAAAATATTTAGTCATTTTTACCCGACAGCGTCCTCGTGTAAACGGGCCCTGAAGCTAAGAATATTCACATTAGCCCGCAATCATATCCCGCTGTTTCTCAAGCCGTGTGTTCTTCTCTGCTTTTCACACTGGACAGTACACACGCACGCACAACAAAAGTCCGGCGCATTGTATTTCGCACCTGAATAGTTGCAGACTAAGGAAATGTTAAAACTGTAAAAATGTTGAAATGCTAAAATGAAATGGTTGTTGACCGGTTGAATGGTTTTTGAATACCTGTTATTTAAGGGTTGGAGTGAGTAGAGACTGGGATAAGCAGTGATGGGAATAACGGCATTAGAAATAAAAGGCGTTACTTTTTTTAGTAACGAGTCATCTAACTAATTACTTTTTATATCGTTATAATGCCGTTCCCGTTACTTACAATAAAATATGCGTTACTTTATTAAAGCTGTTTTCATCTGGCACGCTGCTCGTTCAGCCTTTCTTTACTCTGCTTTCGTGTGGCAAGCGGTCAACCCAACACTGCACTTTCACATTGGAAATACAGCCATTACTTTTCATTACTTGAAATAAAAGGCAAAAATGTCTACGTGCAATGCACATTATGTCGAGGAACAAAGCGTTCGTCCTCGTCAGTGGCCAGTAATTAGTAACAATTTTAATAACTACAAAAATATATTAAATTTGATAGATGTCATCTCACATTGTCCCACAAAAATATATAGTGTAGACAGTGGCGGATTTAGCAAATTGGGGGCCCCAGGCGAAGGTATGTATGCCCCCCCCCCCCCCATCCAATCCGAAACAAAAAAAAAACAAAACAATGTACCGACTGCATGGTGGATAGGCAGGTAAAGCTAATCTATAGGGAAGTAAAGGTTGGAGAGGAGAAAAAAAAAACATTCCCCTTTAAACCCTGCATACACTTCTTTACTCCAAAATGAAGATGGAAAGCAGAGAACACACAAAGTGTAGCACTACACAAACTAATAGTCATGATGGAACCCAACAGAGAACAAGATTTCAGATAACATCTGTCTTTGCCAAAATGCCAGGAAAACCAGCACTGTTTATTTTTTTTAAATATCAGAACATTTCAAACATTCTATAAATAAAACTATGTACATGATTGTGTGTGTTTGTGTGTGAGTGAGTGTTTCTCTGTGTGTGTGTGGGAGTGAGTGAGTGAGTCAGTGTGTGTGTGTGTGTGTGTGTGTGAGTGAGTGAGTGAGGGGAGGTAAGAAGTGTGGACTGAGGAGAGATGAGGTGGCATTTGGCTCTAAGCAACTCCATATCCATGTGAATGTATGTGTCAGTGAGTGAGTGAGAGAGAATGAGACAGTGTGTGTGAGAGAGAGAGAGAGAGAGAGAGAGAGTGTGTTGTGTGTGTGTGAGACAGAGAGGGTGAGTGAATGAGAGAGTCTATGAGAGAGAAAAGAGAGATTGTTTTCCACATCACAGAGTCCTACTTGTTGATGTCTTCTCACAGGTCTTCACACGTACATGATGCACAGCCAGATGTAGGAAAATGTAAAATAATAATACAACCTCGATTCCAAAAAAGTTGGGACAAAGTACAAATTGTAAATAAAAACGGAATGCAATAATTTACAAATCTCAGAAACTGATATTGTATTCACAATAGAACATAGACGACATATCAAATGTCGAAAGTGAGACATTTTGAAATTTCATGCCAAATATTGGCTCATTTGAAATTTCATGACAGAAACACATCTCAAAAAAGTTGGGACAGGGGCAATAAGAGGCTGGAAATGTTAAAGGTACAAAAAAGGAACAGCTGGAGGACCAAATTGCAACTCATTAGGTCAATTGGCAATAGGTCATTAACATGACTGGGTATAAAAAGAGCATCTTGGAGTGGCAGCGGCTCTCAGAAGTAAAGATGGGAAGAGGATCACCAATCCCCCTAATTCTGCGCCGACAAATAGTGGAGCAATATCAGAAAGGAGTTCGACAGTGTAAAATTGCAAAGAGTTTGAACATATCATCTACAGTGCATAATATCATCAAAAGATTCAGAGAATCTGGAAGAATCTCTGTGCGTAAGGGTCAAGGCCGGAAAACCATACTGGGTGCCCATGATCTTCGGGCCCTTAGACGGCACTGCATCACATACAGGCATGCTTCTGTACTGGAAATCACAAAATGGGCTCAGGAATATTTCCAGAGAACATTATCTGTGAACACAATTCACCGTGCCATCCGCCGTTGCCAGCTAAAACTCTATAGTTCAAAGAAGAAGCCGTATCTAAACATGACCCAGAAGCGCAGACGTCTTCTCTGGGCCAAGGCTCATTTAAAATGGACTGTGGCAAAGTGGAAAACTGTTCTGTGGTCAGACGAATCAAAATTTCAAGTTCTTTATGGAAATCAGGGACGCCGTGTCATTCGGACTAAAGAGGAGAAGGACGACCCAAGTTGTTATCAACGCTCAGTTCAGAAGCCTGCATCTCTGATTATATGGGGTTGCATTAGTGCATGTGGCATGGGCAGCTTACACATCTGGAAAGACACCATCAATGCTGAAAGGTATATCCAGGTTCTAGAGCAACATATGCTCCCATCCAGACGACGTCTCTTTCAGGGAAGACCTTGCATTTTCCAACATGACAATGCCAAACCACATACTGCATCAATTACAGCATCATGGCTGCGTAGAAGAAGGGTCCGGGTACTGAACTGGCCAGCCTGCAGTCCAGATCTTTCACCCATAGAAAACATTTGGCGCATCATAAAACGGAAGATAAGACAAAAAAGACCTAAGACAGTTGAGCAACTAGAATCCTACATTAGACAAGAATGGGTTAACATTCCTATCCCTAAACTTGAGCAACTTGTCTCCTCAGTCTCCAGACGTTTACAGACTGTTGTAAAGAGAAAAGGGGATGTCTCACAGTGGTAAACATGGCCTTGTCCCAACTTTTTTGAGATGTGTTGTTGTCATGAAATTTAAAAATCACCTAATTTTTCTCTTTAAATGATACATTTTCTCAGTTTAAACATTTGATATGTCATCTATGTTCTATTCTGAATAAAATATGGAATTTTGAAACTTCCACATCATTGCATTCCATTTTTATTTACAATTTGTACTTTGTCCCAACTTTTTTGGAATTGGGGTTGTAATAAAAAAATCATTGTCACCAACTAACAATATGGTCATCATCAGTGTCAAAATGGCCATCACTGGATAACTCTTCCACCTCATTTGTGTCAACGTTGACACTGTCGGTGATGGAAGGTGGCAACAACGTGTCTTGCTTGATGTTATCCTCCTCAGCTAGTGCCACTTCACAGCAGCGAGCTGCTGCACCGGCATCATGTTCAGCATTTTGAATGACGTTGACGTTGTTGTCGCGGTCTCTATTGCTAACAGTAGTTGTAAAAAAGTTTCCCAACTTAGGCAGCATTGTCACATATTTCTCAGCGTCTTTTTGCTTTTTTTTTTGATCCGCTTGGGTAACTCCTTTTCATTTTCGCATTGTTCAGACTCCAGTCACTGTGTGTTTACCTTTCGCACTGCGCTGCACAGCGTTATGGACTAGTCCAGTGTGAAAGTATGGGGTGTATGTGTAGGGACATATAACCATGAACTGGACATTTTAACTACTACTTCAACGTATTTCTTAGGAATATTAGTAAAATGTACCATACTTTTGAAGTGTTCATGAATCATGATAAGGGGCTTTTTCTTTTTTTTTTGAGGTTGGTTGGGGCCCCCCATACGACCGCTGGTGGGGGGCCCCAAGCAGCCGCCTACCTATGCCTCTATGGTAAGACCGCCCCTGAGTGTAGATAACGTTACTAATTGGTTCTGTTAAGTGTCCATTTCAGTCATTAAACACATTTAACATTCACTTTTATTATGATTACACTAATTGAATTAGATTTTTTTTGAGGGGGAACAAAATGTAACGGAATAATTACTTTCCCTGGTAATTAGTTAATTTTATGACAAAGTAACTCCGTTACTAACTCAGTTACTTTTTGGGAAAAGTAACTATAACTAATTACTTTTTGAAAGTAACGTGCCCAACACTGGGGATAAGAGAGGTGTGTGTGTGTGTGTGTGTGTGTGTGTGTGTGGGTTGGCCCGGGGGGGGGGCATTCAGAGCATTTTGTCCTGGGCCCAGCCAAAGCTGTCAGCGGCTCTGCATGTAACTCAGATCTGTGCATGTTCATAAACAAGGTATAAAAATGAAAATGTAGCTTTCTTTATAAATTACATTTTAAAGGTCATAGGCAATGGTCGGAGGTGAAACGTAGAATATCAACTTTATTGTCTAGAACAACAACCCAAAAAGTGAATTCAATCTTCCTAGTGTCTAATTGGTACCCTAAAATTGAAAACGGTTAAAAATATACTGTTTTGCCCAATTTCCGAAGGTTTGTTTACATCTCACTTATGCACAATTTCACCACCAGGGCCCTGTACTACGAAGCGGGTTTTCTGGCTTACCAGGGTAACTTCGAGAGTAACTTGATCACGTGCAGCGTAACTTCCCGATTAACCCATACCACGAAAGTTGGCTATGTTCAAACCGAGGTATGCTGCCATGGCAACTTATGCTGCATCTCAAACCTGCTCGTCTCAGGTTATGTTCTTGGTTAACCCGAGGTTTCCGATTAACCACACCTTTTTTAAACACCACCTCTCCACCGACATTTCCTCTAGAGACAATGCCAGCGTACCTGGATGACCCGTGCGATATCGGAGCGCAGATTGTGAGGGGCTCTCTCCGGAGGGCGAGGTTATTTAGAGACCACCAGAATCCGCTGGCATACCCGGACGATGTGCTTTATGAACGATATAGATTTTCAGCTGAGGGAATTCGTTACCTTTGCCAGCTGATCGAGGCAGAAGTCTGCAATGTAACCCGGCGAAGCCAGGCCCTCACAGTCGAGCAAATTATGTGCTTGTCATTGCGTTACTTTGCCAGTGGACAATATATGTATTCCGTCGGTGATGCTGAAAACCTCAGTAAGAACACGGTCTGTCGTATGATTCGCAAAGTGGTACTTGCCCTAAACAAACTGATGAATGCATTTGTCGTGTTCCCTGGGCATTTAACCGCACTTCAGATCAAAGAAGGGTTTTATGCAATCGCAGGTAATTACTAATATCAAATTGTGTCTGTTTGCCTACTCTCATAGAGACAATTGTGACTGACAATTGATATGACTAACAAAATATACAGGTTTCCCAAGAGTAATAGGAACCATTGACTGCACTCACATCCGCATCAGTGCACCCCTGGGAGAGCATGAGGCAGATTATGTGAATAGAAAATCCTTCCATAGCATCAACGTACAGGTAAAAGGTCTACTTCATATAGGCCCACATTCAAATAGGTCATGTCCATACCTCAAATCAACCTGTCAGTACTGGTCCCATTTTGCGTTAGGTGATGTTTTGTCCTCCACATGGGTTGGTGTTGTTCCTCATTTGCAGGGGTAACAGTGTGCTTGTACCTCAGTCATATCCCCTGTCCTTGCACAAATGTTTGATGTTCTTAGATGACATGTGACCACCAGTCGATGATAACCAGCCTGGATGCAAGATGGCCAGGGTCTGTCCACGATTCCCGCATATTTAGAGAATCGTCACTAGCTGCGGGATTCGAGGAAGGTAAGATAATCCTACATCTAATCCTTAAAACACAAATCATCTTGCATCAAAAAGATATCAGGACAATACAGAAAAGAGCTAAAATACCACAGATGTCCCTACTCAAACTTCATGGTATTCTTTAAGTAAAGAATAGTGAGCATCTTACAGTTGTTTGACACTAACTACATTTCTCTCCATTTCATACAAGGGCGATTTGATGGTATCCTGCTCGGGGACCGTGGATACCCATGCTTGAAACACCTCCTGACACCATTCGCAGACCCTCAAACAAGGGCCCAGAGAGCCTTCAATCATGCCCACAGTGTTACAAGAGCACGGATTGAGATCACGTTCGGCATATTGAAGGCTCGATTTGCCTGCCTAAAAGGCCTGCGTGTGAGGCCGGAGAAGGCCTGTCAAATAACAGTGGCATGTGTGGTACTGCATAACATAGCCACCATCAGAAAAGAAAGGGTTCCCAATTATGTTCCCTCACCCCCCAATGTTGTTGACCCCATGACCCTGGACCATCCCACAGGCCGTTCAGTGAGAGAGGCCATCACAAACCAATTTTTCAGCCAGTAACACAAAATAAAGAAAAACCAAAATCACCACTCATTCCTACTGTATTTATTTATTTAAGTTTTCCCGTTCCTGAAAAGAAAAGACAGAAAAGCCAAATGAATGCTTGCGCACGCACACACACACACACACACACACACACACACACACACACACACACACACACACACACACACACAATGTAATAATACCTTCTTCTCATGCTCCAACTTTTCAATTTCTAGTTCGAGCTTCCGAATTTGCAGCCTCTTTTTTTTGCAGTCTAGCTGTAACATTTTCTTATACAGGCTGCGCACATTGTCCACTCTGGCCTACAGAACCCCCACCCCAGAATGAACATATTAGCCTAGTATGCATAACAGTTGGCAATGATGGACCGAAGAGGAAGAAACTGTACTTTGTGACATTGTGACGTCCCTGGCAGGGAAGCCTCAGGAGGGGACAGGGGCAGCTCCAACTCCTCCTACAAAGGAACACAAGCACACAGACTGATTGCATCATTGATACAAGTCACACTTCAAATGCAGTACTGCTGAAGAGTAATGGGGCACCCTCCTAGAATATTGACACAGCATATAGTAGCAGTGGTAGAGTCTTTCAACCTGCATGTGGGTGTCGGATTTGGCCGTGAGGGTCTCCTCATCTTCCTCCTGAGAGAACATACATAAATCATAGGCTGCACCTACATAATTTCTGAACACAACATAATGCATGCAATGTTAGCTATTACAGGTACCTCGGCCGGAGGCTCACTGGAGCCGGGTATGGGCTGTGGTGGCTGGATGGTCTCCAGATTGCTTCCTTCAACTGTACACATAAGACATGCCACTGATGAACAAGAAAACACACTTCTTACATGGAACTTGAATGCCATATTACCCCGCACGTAGAGGGTGGACATTTCCACAGCACCAGGGGTGGATTGTAGGCCTCCTTCTACCCCCTCCATGATTGGCCTACCGCTATTGTTGGCGAGTGCCAACTCCTCGGCCACGGTAAGGGCTTCTGGTGCCCTCCCTCCTCCCGTGCACCTGGCGGCCACCTTTTTCTTGTTGGCTGTGAAAGACGAGCATCTTTTCATTATATATGCCTCACACACACACACACACACACACACACACACACACACACACACACACACACACTTACCATTACGAATGATGTTTTTATACTTCATTTTCACCTGTTGCCAGGTGCATTTGGCACTGCTGTTGCCTCTGAAATGTTCACAGGACATACACCAACTTAGTCAAAGGGACTGAACAGTCAGTCATCCTAATTCATGTGACTCTGTGCACATATCAGCTTAAGTAGGCTACTCCATGAATTTACCATACCAAATTTTATTCAGGATTTTTCGGACATTAAACAAGCTATATATGACTGGCGCCACGTCGAAGGACCATTTTCTGTGACTTGTGATTGATCATGAAGCTTTCTCTCATCCTATACTTCTGTTCTGGAACATGTAGAAGGGAGAATGTACTTACGCATTTACCCGATCGGCAATTCGTTGCCAACATGCTTGCCGCTCCTTATTGGCAGCCGCTGTGTTAGATTTGGTTCTAAATGTTGTTTTGAACTCCTCGTAGCTTTCCATTATGACGGAACATTCTTCCTCCGTGAAGTACGGCGACCGTGCCATTGTGAACAGTGGGGATTTGCGCTGATAACCTTCCCTTTAACGTGAACGCGCATTAACCCTGATTAGGTTAACACAGGTTCAACAAATCAACTTCATAACTGGCGTCGTAGTACCGTTTAACCCCAAACAAGATACCCAGGTTTTGTTAACCCCGGTTTAGCGGGGGAACCCTGGGTTACTTCTGGGTAGGTTAACCTCCGTTCGTAGTATAGGGCCCAGGGGACCGTCATCATGACGTCATTTAAGCCAAACAGACTGGGAGCAGTTCTATGTTTACCTGCGAACCGAGCACACATGTACGGACTTTGGTCGTGAGAGGTTGTGTAAAATGCCTGAAAGCGATAGCGATTTTGAAGTAGGAACTCTCCAAATTGAATACCGAGAGGTGAAACCATATATATATATATATATGAACCTATGGCCGTTGTGAAGCAATCGGTGAATGTGGCTCACTGGTTTGACCATGCAGCCATGGAATCGGACAGCGACTCGGACGACTCTGATCGCAGTGACCCCAGACCTCGACAAGACTCGCGCCCAAACAAGTTATCCTGGTAGTTATGATGGTATTACGACAAAAGTAGGAATTTAAGTAAGAGCCCTTTTGAAGAATAATTAAGCCACCCTCCCTAGTGGATATAGGTAACAATTACTTGACAGTGCGTCAGTAGGCCACATTAGCCTGTAGCCTGCCATCCGCAGCATTATACTATTTATAGCCTACTCCAAGTGAGGAAATATCCTTTTGTCTCATTTCCACAATGATTGTACAGGATCCCTCAGGATTCTTGACTTGTCAATTGCAAGCAAAAGTAAAAACGTTTACCTCCAATCTTCTCCTTTTTGCTTGAACGTTGCTGCTCCGTTTCTTCTTTGACTGTTTGATTTTGTTTCACGCGCACAATCCACTCTCTCCGCTTCTTCTCCTCTTCCAAAAAAAAAAAAAACCTCTGGCTTCATGCACACAACCCACTCGCTCTGCCCCTCCTCTTTTGGAAAAAGCCAACCCACTCACTCCGCCTCTTTTTCAGAAAAAGCCAACCCACTCATTCCGCCTCTTCTTTTTCAGAAAACAAACAAACAAAAAAAACACTTGCGCCACCTCTTCTTTTTCAGAAAAAGCCAATCCTCTCACTCCACCTCTTCTCAAAAAAGCCAATCCTCTCACTCCGCCTCTTCTCCTCTCTCAGAAAAATGTAAAAACTTCTTCCTGACCCGGTCCCATTGTTATACGGTAGTTCACTACACAACAATAAGGCATGTTTTTTCTTTGGAAATTCCTGAACGCACGTGTGCACTCAAGCCGAATGGCAATGAAAATACATGGAAGTGGACTCAACTCAAGTGGTTGGTTTGTCTTAAATGACATCACGTGCCGAGTGGTCACAAAAATAGCCAAACAGAAATTCACCACGATCTGCGCTAACTTATTTTAATTATTACTTATTAACAATAATTCTTGGGACCAGAAGTTAGAGGTTTTTTTTAAACATATAAAAAAGTTTTAAATGTGCATAAAATTAAAACCGTTGCCTATAAGCTTTCAACTGGTTTTATAACATATCTTACATGGAACTGTAGGTGTACATATTCACATAGAGTACATTGGCTTTTGAAATCTGCTTGGCATACACCTTTGACATTTGTCTAGTTATTTACATATTTACAGTCAGTGAAAGGTAAAGGTTTTGTCTTCTTGTAATGGTGTAGGGAATATTTTTCTTGGCATACATTAATACCCCTTAATATCAAAAGGCCACCCTACAGAGCAGGAATATCAAACTCAAATTCTGCACTGGAGCACATCAGCATTTCTGGGAAACATTGAAGGTTTTAACATTCTATTGACTCACAACCTACAGTAGGTGTCAAGTTCTGTGCTTTTTGTGACCACAACTCTGCCCAAACTTGAAAAACTGCCTGATCAACCATTGAAGGATGCAATGGACAACTAAATTCTTCTTATTCCTTGATTTTTTTTTTTCTTGAAGAGGGTTTGGGTTTTAGTGGATATAATCAAATGATGAAATTGGATAATATTGAATAGGTTGATAACCTTCCAGGTGAACCAAAAAAAAAAAAGTCTCCAAATGAATGAAATAAACATTTTCCCTCAAACAAACAAAAAGTCATTCAAATTAAGGCCTCAAGTCAGTTAATGGTTAAAAGTAACAAACAAACTTAAAGTATCATACTACTATGAAATTAAGATAAATTTAACAATTCAGATACATTTTCAACAAAGTAAATTTAACAAGTTTAAATTAGCATAACCAAAATTATCCATTTTAAACCACATTTACTTAATAATTAACAGTCATGATGAAGCATGACCTCATCGCGTCTTCCACATTTTAAGTTGTTTTTTTTTTCCCCTACCAGTTGCATTTTGAGGTTGATCTGGAGTTGTGGTCATTCCATATTTCCAGGAGCAGGTGAAAGGCTAACTGGGCTTTGTCCAAACATTTCCTACCATGCTTTGCATGCGCAGGTAAATATGGTCCCTCTAAAACACTTGCTGAGGGTTTGGGTTTCACCACTATCTTGTGCGTGCCCCCCCCCATTGGTTTGGAGTGCCTTGTGAGTGCTCATGAGAAATGAATTGAAATCTGACAACACCTCCCACTTGACCTCCTGGTTCTTCAACCCAAGGAGGTCACACAAGTTGCATAATGTACTGGATTCACTTGTTCCATTTTCAATCTTGTTGCTGTTCTTCAACTGGAAGCAGGACAACTATCCGTCTGACATCCCTGTGAAGAACTGTTGCAGGTATTTTGGTTGATGGCATCTTCACCTTTTATTTAAGTTTCACAGTAGAGACTGGGTAACTGGGGAAGGTTCTGACATGCACATCCCTTACAATTCCTTTCTTGTCAGTGTTGACATCAACGACTCTGGCAAGCCTGAACTGACCTCTCAGGGTGTTTTGATCAGCCAGCCAGACAGCATCTCCAATGGCCACATTCCTTTGTGCTGTGTGCCACTTGGACCTGATAAACAGGTTTGGTCCTGCTAACTGGCTCGGTCCTGCTAACTGGCTTCATTTCCTCCAGAACCAGTCAACTTCTGTTTGGATTGCTCTTAATCTTTTATAAGAGTAGCCTTCAAATTCAAAGGTCCCTGGATCTCCGCTGGGTCCAGTTCTTCCAAGCAGAAGTGAATTTGGGCTGATGTATTCTATACAGTCCTCCCGGCTCTGAGTCCTGGAATCAATAGGTCTTTCTTTGGCGAGGTTGGAAACCATATAAAGGAAGGTTTGAAACTTACCTCATGTGAAGACTCCATTACCTCCCAGATTGTGCAAAGCCCGCTTCACAGTGCAGACAGCAGCTTCAGCGGCTCCATTCCTGTGAGGCGAGTCTGCTGGATAGATTTTCCAGCTCCATTCTGTGCCGTGTTTGGAGGCTTCATTTTCAAGCTGTGACTTTTCCAGTTGGTCCAGAAACATGTAGAACTTTTCGAGGGCAGGTCTGGCTCCAACAAGTTTCTTTCCAGGATCCAACCAGAGTTTCCGTGGATGCCCTCTCAGTGCTGTGAACTGTTGGTAAGCTAACAAGAAGCCTTCAGCTGACTGGTCACTGACAAGATGTGTGTGCATAGCTCTGGCTGCCATGCAGCAGAAGACAATTCCCCACAATCTGAGCTTCACCTTCTTTCTCACATCATCCTTCACTTCATAAGGTCCAAATAAGTCCACTGTTGTGTACTCAAATGGATTGGCTGGTGTTCTTTCAGGTGGAAGTTCACTCATAATCTTCTGGCATCTTCTGGCCTTTACTTTTCTGCATGTCACACAGTTATCAACAATCTTTTGAGTTAGTCTCTGGCCCCTTACCACCCAAGCTTTTCTTCTCATCTGCAGGAGTGTACCTGCAATTTCTTCTTGATTTGTGTTATGGGCTTCTTGAGCTAGAAGAGTAAATATCCATGATGTGCAAGGTAAGATCAGTACTGCAATTTTTTCTTCATTAAAGATTTGGAACCTTCCTCCACAGAGCAAAAGTCCGGTGTTTTCATCCCTTACCACAGCAAGTCTGTTGAGTGTGGTGTCGGGAAAGATTACCTCCTCCTGAGCTGCAAGGAAGAGGTCCCTGAGCGTGTCTTCACACTCCCTGATGGTAAGTGCAGCTTCTTTGGCTCTGGACCTGATCTTTTGGGCTGAAGGAACTCTCTCCCCCTTTGGCTTACTTGTGGTTGAGGTTCTGGCCAGCACTTTTCTCCACTTTGTGGCAGCTCTCCACACCCAGGCAATGACTCTGGTCAGCTTGGTTAAACTACTGAAACTGCTGATGTCAAGGATTTTCCTCACTGCAGAACCAGCAGGTGGTCTCCAGACTTGGATTTGGTGGTGTTCTCCACTAGGGCCACTTTGCAAGTCCTTGCTTTGGTCAGTCTTGGATGGAGCAGAGGTTGGAAACATTTTCACCTGTGCTCAAGTCAATGCTGCTGTGAAACATTTCCTTTGGAGCTTGTTTATACTTTCTTTGCCCTGTGCAGCAATGTCTTTGGCTGACTTTGTCGGCCATTCTTTCACAGGTCGTTTCAGAAACTCTGGCCCATTTCGCCACACAGAGCCCTCTTTGAGGTCTTCTGGGGTTGCTCCTCTTGTTATGAGATCAGCAATGTTTTGCTCACCTGGAATCCATCTCCAGTCTTCAATAGATGTGGTCTTCTGGTTCTCTCCAACTCTGTTTGCGAAAAAGGTCTGGAACCCATAGCTCTCTCTTTGGATTGCTCCCAACACGGTTTGACTGTCCAACAAATGGAGCCAACATTCAATTTGCATTCGACTGTGCTTCTCAATGTATCTTCTGAGTCTTATAGCGTAGACAGCTCCACAGACCTCAGCCTTCACTGGTTCTCCCTTTTGGTCAAGTGGTGTGAGCTTTGCTTTGAACTCAACCAGCCGGACCAGGAGCCCTTGTTCGGTCTTCCATCTGAAGTATGCAACAGCTCCATAGCTCTGGTCACTTCCATCAGAGAATGTTATCCCCCAGGGTCCTCCAATCCTTTTGACTGGTGTGAGGCTTATGTGGAAGGTTATTTGGTTGAGCCGCGTATATTCCTCTAACAGGTGGATGGCGTCTTCTCTCAGTCTTTCAGACAGAGGTTTGTCCCACGTGTCTCATGTCAGAGTTTTGTCTCCAGCTTCTTGAAAAGTTTTTCTGACTAGAATGGCTCCCTTTTGTTTGGCAGGTGTTGAGACAGCCAACTCATTAGACACTAGTTCATGCATCAATGCTTTAAGACGCTTTATTTGTAGGAGAGGCCAAGTAAAGTACCTTCGTTCAGATAATGGAACCAATTTTGTTGGTGCAAAAGCAGAACTACAAAAGGCCTTCTCAACAATTGACTCGGACAAGGTGCATAGCACACTAAGAACAATGGGCATAGAATGGACATTCAATCCACCAGGCGCATCCCATCATGGAGGCATATGGGAAAGGCTTATAAGGTCCATAAGACAAGTGCTCTGCTCTGTTCTGAAACAACAAACGTTAGATGATGAGGGGTTCCAACTGTATTGTGTGAAGTTGAAGCGATCCTAAATAGCCGTCCTCTCACTACAGTCACCCACGACCCACAGGATTTAACCCCATTAACACCCAATGACCTTCTGCTCCTTAAAGCCAGGCCCATTCTCCCTCCTGGGACATTCGAGAAGAGCGACCAATACACCAGACGCCGCTGGAGACAAGCACAATACCTGGCAAACATCTTTTGGAGACGGTGGACGTTAGAGTATCTACCCTTACTGCAAGAACACCAAAAATGTAACGTGAAGAAAAGGAACTTTCAGTGCGGTGATGTAGTATTAGTGGTGGATCCAACAGCTCCAAGAAGTTCCTGGATTCTAGGAAAAATAAAAGAAGTCTACCCTGACAAAAGAGGAATGGTGAGAACAGCAAAAATTAAGACTCAAACCAACATAATACAAAGGACAATCACCAAACTATGTCTAATGTTGGAGGGTGAAGAAACAGAAAATGGACCAGAAAACAAAGGCTGTGTAAATTGAATTTTTTTTTTGTTTATATGTTAAATCATATTTATGAGAAATTGTATTGCATGATGAACTATTGGGCTCCTAATTTGTGTATAATTTGTAATTGTTTAAGTCCGTGCTAAACAATTAGGGGCCGGTTATGTAGGAGCCATTCCCTTAGTTTATTTACTTACTATATTTTAAGGCCTGCATTTTTGTATTTGGTGAGTCTGTGCCCCCTACAGGTTGAAAGTGACTGTAAATTGTGAGGCTACCTGGAGAAGGTGTGGCTGACTGGGAGCACAGAGCTTTTGACCGTACCTGTTTGCTTACTGTGACTCACTACTTTGAACATTGTGCCTTTAATTTACCCAGCCTGTCTTTATGTTCAAAACGGCTAAAGGAGCCTTGTTTGATTTGTATTTTTGAAAGAAACATAAACAAGAAAGTAAACACCAAACATTCTTTTCAACTTCAAACGTTGTTTGTTTTGAATTTGGAATTTTGGGTCATACACACAAACACGAGTCAAAAAGATCATCAGTCACCACCAATAGGGACGAAACAAATGGACATTTTAAAATAGGAAAATTCGTCATTTCAGTGTCCACATGGGCAACGGATCAGAAAAATATAAGGTCCATATGGGAACGGAATGCTTGCTGAAAATGATGCAATACACATGCCACACCTCTAGGTGTGCTGTAAGACAATTCCCCTGGGGGAAATTGTGAGAGTGATGCAGTGCACGTAGTAGCAGTCACAGTTGCAGGAGCTGAGCTGTACTGTGTGAATGTGTGACTTGCCTTGAGGCTTCAGGCATGTCTCTGTCTGAGAGGGAGCAGCCCCTCCCTCCTGTGTGTGTGTGTGTGTGTGTGAGAGAGAGTGAGTGAGAAAGCGAGCAGTCCCTCCCCCACCCACGCGCTGCGAGCAGAGACACAGAGAAGCACACAAAAAGGGTGGTTTTTCCTCAGAGTGCTCCCTCCAAACAACGGGGATTTACATGAAAACGGAAGGAGATACTCACAAAATTCTTTCACATTGAGTGCCACAAGGCTCTCCTGAACACAATGATGTATTTTTTTTTGTCTGTAGTGAAAAAATGAGGACACTAGAGCAAGTTAAAAACGAGTGACTTTTCTGATTTTGTAGTCAGCGCGCTTTCAGGATTTGAATGGGAGTCTATGGGGCTACGCGCCTGTCCTCTCCTTACTTTCAGGCTTCTCATTCAAAAACTGTAAATCCTATCGCTCAGGTAGACACATTGTGTGAATCAGCACAAGTGTGGCTACTACTTTTGAGAAAATCGTGTGTGTAGAGTGAAAATTGTGGCTAAAAACACAGTTTAAATAAGAAAGTTTGAGCTTTTTTTCAGGCTGCCTACACTCTAAATTCCAGAGCCCCACTGGTTTGTAAGCGTGTTTCATGAACCAAGTTATAGGATTTGTTGACAACTCGCATCGAGTTCGTTACACTTCTACCCGGTGTGAAGCACTGACAGTCATGTGGTTGTGACATCATCGTAAACAAATCCGTTCTACTCATCCAGACGACTTCGCAACGGGGCCGTTGCCAGATTTTTCCACTCTGGGACCCATTCTCAAAAGATTTCATTTTGGGGCACCCAAAATGCCAGTGCCGTGTGGACGCCAGGCCGAAACGATAAACAATTTTATCATATTCACCTGAATCCGTTGCCGTGTGGACAGGGCCTTAATGTGAGCGTTCAAAGTTGTGACTGTGGTTGACTGTGTAACTACAGTTCAGTTTAACGTTCATTTTAACATAATTCAATTGGCGTTGCAAAAACAAAATCATATATGCAGCCAGATAACTAATAGAATTAAGAAGTGCAGTTATTTTTATACATATTTTTGTTTATATGCTGATAATACTAAAATGTGTGTATACGTGCTGAATATTTCAAGTTTAAGAGCACTTTATAGTTAATAAAATAACTGTTCCAGTAATGCTTTGTGCTGTCAGGTGTGTGTATTTATGTTAATGATAAGCTATTTAAAAGTGATGTCACTGTCCCTTTAAAGACCCAAAAGTGTTTTGTTTTGTCCTCGTAAGTCACACATTTGTCAAAAAGAGAACTGCCCACGTAAACCACAATACGATTGGGGTGCTGTGCATGAAGTTGTGTAGCTTGTACATGAAAGCTGAAGTGACCTAAACATTTTTTCAGATTTTTTGCAGTGTTTTAATCCAACTCCCATTGCTCTAGAACCTCAGGAAAGGGTAGTCCATGTAAACCATCACTGGGCCTGTTCGGAGAAAAAGTCCCTCTAATCCATATAAACCTGTGTGTGTGTGACCCTATCTGGATGAATAGTGGCTTGATTATAGTTAGAATCCACCAAAATATGGTATTTACCCCTTTGAAACTTACATATATACACACAGTACAGTATGTCCCAGCTTGATTGAGGGAGGCCCATGGCATGTCTCGGAGCCTGACCAATTTCTCCACTTCCATCATGTGGCATTGGTCTTGGAATTCCCAAGCTTCCCAGCAACACCAACACACCTGCCCTGGTCTCACCCCTGCAGCTGTGGGTTTCAATGACATACTCTGTGTGGTGGAAGAGAGAGGGAGAAGGAACAAAAGAGGAAGTCAGGTGTGAAAAACTGGCTTCATGAGAAATGCCTCCTATTTCCCCTCTATTTTATCTAAGTCTTGGAGCTGCTGGGCAAACACAAAAGGCAAGCCACCTTCACTGAAGGTCTGAATCCAGTGCTGATGTTCTGGAGTTTGGTGGACTCGCTTAGGATTGCGCTCTTTACATCCATGCACTCCAGCTTATTTTCTAGTGCCAGCTTTTCTCCACCAGCTGGGCTTCCTCAGATAGAAGGGGGCAGAACTGCTCACAAGGATTCCCACACTACCGCTGCACACTCAAAAACTCCACACACATTTCTGGATCATTTCTGTGGAGTCATTTTCATGATGGTAAGGTGTCATGTAGACAGGTCAGTGTCAGGTGGAGTACTAGAGGACTGCACCCAGCTCCAGGTAGGTACAGCATTAAGCAAAAATGCATTTGTTTAAAATTAAGGCAGAGAAATAAATAAATAAATAAATAAATAAATAAATAAAAACACACTCTGAACACTATTAGGAACATATGTACACCTACTCATTCATGCAATTATTTAAATCAGCCAATTGTGTGGCAGCAGTGCAGTGCAGCATGCAGATATAGACCAGCAGCTTCAGTTAATGTTCATATCAACTATCAGAATGGGGAAAATGTGATCTCAGTGATTTTGACTTTGGCATAATTGCTTGTGTTAGATGGGCTGGTTTGAGTATTTCTAAAACTGCTCATGTTTTGGGATTTTCATGCACAACTGTCTCAAGAGTTTACACAGAATGGTGCAATAAAGAGAAAAAAATCCAGTGAACTGCAGTTCTGTGAACAGAAACACCTTGTTGATGAGAGAGGTCAATGGAGAATGGACAGACAGTTTTGAGCTGACATGAAGGATACAGTAACTCAAACAACCACTTTGTACAAATGTAGTTAGCACAAAAACATCTCAGAATGCACATTATGTCAAACCTTGAGGCAGATGGGCTACAACAGCAGAAGACCATGTTGGATTCAACTTCTGTCAGCCAAGAACAGAAAGCTGAGTTTGCAGGTGAAGCTATGCCTACAAAACTTGACCGTCAAAGACTGGAACAGCATAGCCAGGTCTGATGAATCTTGATTTCTGTTGAGAGACACAGATTATACAGAAAGGTCAGAATTTGCCACCAACTGCATGAATCCATATACCCAACCAGCCTTGCATCAACAGTCCAGTTCGGTGGGTGTGGTGGAATGGTGTGGGGATTATTTTCTTGGCTCAATTTGGGCCAATTAATACAAATCAGTCATCTGTTCATGGGCACAGTTTACCCATCTTCTGATGGCTACTTCCAACATGATAATGCACTATGTCACAAGGTAACAGTCATATCAAACTTTTTTCATGAACATGCCAATGAGTTCAGTGCTATTCACTGGCCTTACCAATCTGAATTCAAACAGGAGATTTGCAGCATGAAAATGCACCAGAAAAATCTGCAGGAATTGTCTGATGTGATCATGTCAACATGGACCAGAAACTCAAAGGAACATCTCTTCAAATCCATGTCATGAAGAATTGAGACTATTTTAAGAGCAAAGGGAAGCCCTACCCAGCATTAGTGTAGTGTTCATAAAGTGTTCAGTGAGTGTACAAGTTAACATTTAAAAACAAATACATTTAAATAAACTGCAAGTTAAAATTTCAGACACTTTAAAGAATACAAAGCAACTTCGAAGAAAATCAGTCAGTCATTCTGATTGTTTAATTCCTTCTCTCATAAGATTCACATATGTTAACTTATTGTGCTAATGTTTGTGGACAGAGCTTCTTCTGTCAAGCTATACATCTTATGGTTATGAGAAGATTCAAGGTGCTAATATTCTCTGGTGGCTTATGAGTAACATGCATCATCTTGGGAGGATAGAAATGGATATAAATGGGCCATATCATTCCCCTCTATTCACATAATTGGATCTTTTGCCAGGTGAGTCTGAGGCCAAAGTCACTGTAAATGAAAGGGGGGGGGATGCACACTGCTAAATTGATAACACCTTTCTGTTTTCTTCTCCTGCAGGTTGTGAATGGAACAACTATTTTACAACACCACATTCAGTTTCAACCTTCAAATTGCCAGATTTGATGTCCCTCCTCAAGCCATTTATCCTGTTTTTATCACTGGAGCTCTGATCTATTTGTTTGCAGTATTCTGTAATGTAATAATTTTAGCATTGATTGTTACCCAGCAAAGCCTTCATAAGCCAATGTTTTACATTTTGTTCAGCCTTCCTTTGGCAGATTTAATGGCAATTACATGTGCCTTGCCCAGAGTGCTTCTGGATATTGTAACCCAGACAAATATGGTCTATTATCCAACATGTGTCCTGCAGGGGGTTTTGCTTCATTCCTATGGAGGTAGTGTACTTTTTATCCTGGCAGCCATGTCATTTGATCGCTACATCGCAATATGCAAGCCACTCAGGTATAACTCTATCATGAGTCCATACACAGTTGGTGGTGTGATAGCTCTGGCTTGGGGCCTTGACATTTCCATGATTGTTGTGTTGTTTGCTCTTCAGGCAAGATTTCCAAAATGTAACACAATCATTTTTAATGTGTATTGTAGCAATAGTGCACTGTTAAGTCTTTCGTGTGGTGGTGACTTTACTGTGAACAATGTTTATGGATTAACTATAACTGGAGTTATGCATGGCGTTAGTGTGACTATTCAATTATTCTCCTATGTACAAATTCTTAAAGCCTGTCTTTCCCACACACAAACTAATGTTAGAAGTAAGGCTGTAAACACATGTTTAGCACAGATAATTACCTTTGTTCTGTATGAAATAGTTGCTATCTTTACCATAGTTTCATATCGTTTTCAGAATATACCACCCAATGCACGCCAAATATGTGGTTTGATGATTTTCACCGTTCTTCCAATTATTAATCCAATTATATATGGAATGAAAACAAAAGACATTAGAAATTCATTTGTCATAGTGCTGAAAAAACAAAAGGTGGCATTTACATAACTTTTTTTTCCCCAAAAATTGTGACTAAACATTACATTCAATTCAGTTACGTGGACTTGTTAAAATATAACCAACTGCAATCATCGAAGGTGTTTTCTTCAAATGTTTAATTCAAACTAAAATACAAAAAAAAATTATGGATTTTTCTGCACAATATAAATTCTGAAAGACTTATTTGATCTAAATTTCACTTATGTTACATCAGAAAATGTTTGTGAAAATGAAATGCCTCACATGTAACCAGGCCCGCCGACAGGGGGGGACAAACGGGTATGTTGTCCCGGGCCCAGGAATGGGGAGGGCCCAGAACTGGGCTCTCATGAAGTTGCGATTATTTAATTTCATTTCAAAATGTGTTGATTTGGGGGAGAAATGTGCTATATTTGCATTCAATAAATGATTTCTAGATCTTTTGCCTTTATTGTCTTTGAAAAAGGTGTCAAGAACCCCCTACCACCCCAATGCAAAAATGGTTTGGTCTGACTCTTTGATTAAGGGGAAAAAAACGACATCGATCGATCATAGCGCTTCGACAATCAGCGTGCGTGCCATTTGCCAACATGCACAAGTCAGGAGCACAGAAAAGAAAAGAGAAAAAGAGAGGAAGAAGCCAAGAGACTCAGGGGCTCACTGCATAAATATTTTAAAAAGATTCGGATGATGCAGCAGGTACTAGCAAAGGCAGTGGGGCAGCTGAGCCAGGTAAGACACAGCCAACTTATTCCAGCCCCGTAAAGTAACCCCAACCAAGGCACACGCGGCACACAATTCATGTTACAAACGAGGGGAGAGCAAGTCACACTGAACATCATATCAAACGCACAGGGCATTGAATCATTTCATAACCACAACGGCTTAATAAAATTGTTTCTCATATATCTGATTGAAGCTAAGAATATTCACATTAGCCCGCAATCATATCCCACTGTTTCTCGAGCGGTGTGTTCTTCTCTGCTTTTCACACTGGACAGTACACACGCACGCACAACAAAAGTCCGGCGCATTGTATTTCGCACCTGAATAGTTGCAGACTAAGGAAATGTTAAAACTGTAAAAATGTTGAAATGCTAAAATGAAATGGTTGTTGACCAGTTGAATGGTTTTTGAATACCTGTTATTTAAGGGTTGGAGTGAGTAGAGACTGGGATAAGCAGTGATGGGAATAACGGCATTAGAAATAAACGGCGTTACTTTTTTTAGTAACGAGTCATCTAACTAATTACTTTTTATATCGTTATAATGCCGTTCCCGTTACTTACAATAAAATATGCGTTACTTTATTAAAGCTGTTTTCATCTGGCACGCTGCTCGTTCAGCCTTTCTTTACTCTGCTTTCGTGTGGCAAGCGGTCAACCCAACACTCCGCTTTCACATTGGAAATACAGCCATTACTTTTCATTACTTGAAATAAAAGGCAAAAATGTCTACGTGCAATGCACATTATGTCGAGGAACAAAGCGTTTGTCCTCGTCAGTGGCCAGTAATTAGTAACAATTTTAATAACTACAAAAATATATTAAATTTGATAGATGTCATCTCACATTGTCCCACAAAAATATATAGTGTAGACAGTGGCGGATTTAGCAAATTGGGGGCCCCAGGCGAAGGTATGTATGGCCCCCCCCATCCAATCCGAAACAAAAAAAAACAAAACAATGTACCGACTGCATGGTGGATAGGCAGGTAATGCTAATCTATAGGGAAGTAAAGGTTGGAGAGGAGAAAAAAAAACATTCCCCTTTAAACCCTGCATACACTTCTTTACTCCAAAATGAAGATGGAAAGCAGAGAACACACAAAGTGTAGCACTACACAAACTAATAGTCATGATGGAACCCAACAGAGAACAAGATTTCAGATAACATCTGTCTTTGCCAAAATGCCAGGAAAACCAGCACTGTTTATTTTTTTTAAATATCAGAACATTTCAAACATTCTATAAATAAAACTATGTACATGATTGTGTGTGTTTGTGTGTGAGTGAGTGTTTCTCTGTGTGTGTGTGTGTGGGAGTGAGTGAGTGAGTGTGTGTGTGTGTGTGTGTGTGTGTGTGTGTGTGTGTGTGTGTGTGTGTGAGAGTGAGTGAGGGGAGGTAAGAAGTGTGGACTGAGGAGAGATGAGGTGGCATTTGGCTCTAAGCAACTCCATATCCATGTGAATGTATGTGTCAGTGAGTGAGTGAGAGAGAATGAGACAGTGTGTGAGAGAGAGAGAGAGAGAGAGAGTGTTGTGTGTGTGTGAGACAGAGAGGGTGAGTGAATGAGAGAGTCTATGAGAGAGAAAAGAGAGATTGTTCTCCACATCACAGAGTCCTACTTGTTGATGTCTTCTCACAGGTCTTCACACGTACATGATGCACAGCCAGATGTAGGAAAATGTAAAATAATAATACAACCCCGATTCCAAAAAAGTTGGGACAAAGTACAAATTGTAAATAAAAACGGAATGCAATAATTTACAAATCTCAGAAACTGATATTGTATTCACAATAGAACATAGACGACATATCAAATGTCGAAAGTGAGACATTTTGAAATTTCATGCCAAATATTGGCTCATTTGAAATTTCATGACAGAAACACATCTCAAAAAAGTTGGGACAGGGGCAATAAGAGGCTGGAAATGTTAAAGGTACAAAAAAGGAACAGCTGGAGGACCAAATTGCAACTCATTAGGTCAATTGGCAATAGGTCATTAACATGACTGGGTATAAAAAGAGCATCTTGGAGTGGCAGCGGCTCTCAGAAGTAAAGATGGGAAGAGGATCACCAATCCCCCTAATTCTGCACCGACAAATAGTGGAGCAATATCAGAAAGGAGTTCGACAGTGTAAAATTGCAAAAGAGTTTGAACATATCATCTACAGTGCATAATATCATCAAAAGATTCAGAGAATCTGGAAGAATCTCTGTGCGTAAGGGTCAAGGCCGGAAAACCATACTGGGTGCCCATGATCTTCGGGCCCTTAGACGGCACTGCATCACATACAGGCATGCTTCTGTATTGGAAATCACAAAATGGGCTCAGGAATATTTCCAGAGAACATTATCTGTGAACACAATTCACCGTGCCATCCGCCGTTGCCAGCTAAAACTCTATAGTTCAAAGAAGAAGCCGTATCTAAACATGACCCAGAAGCGCAGACGTCTTCTCTGGGCCAAGGCTCATTTAAAATGGACTGTGGCAAAGTGGAAAACTGTTCTGTGGTCAGACGAATCAAAATTTGAAGCTCTTTATGGAAATCAGGGACGCCGTGTCATTCGGACTAAAGAGGAGAAGGACGACCCAAGTTGTTATCAGCGCTCAGTTCAGAAGCCTGCATCTCTGATGATATGGGGTTGCATTAGTGCATGTGGCATGGGCAGCTTACACATCTGGAAAGACACCATCAATGCTGAAAGGTATATCCAGGTTCTAGAGCAACATATGCTCCCATCCAGACGACGTCTCTTTCAGGGAAGACCTTGCATTTTCCAACATGACAATGCCAAACCACATACTGCATCAATTACAGCATCATGGCTGTGTAGAAGAAGGGTCCGGGTACTGAACTGGCCAGCCTGCAGTCCAGATCTTTCACCCATAGAAAACATTTGGCGCATCATAAAACGGAAGATAAGACAAAAAAAGACCTAAGACAGTTGAGCAACTAGAATCCTACATTAGACAAGAATGGGTTAACATTCCTATCCCTAAACTTGAGCAACTTGTCTCCTCAGTCCCCAGACGTTTACAGACTGTTGTAAAGAGAAAAGGGGCTGTCTCACAGTGGTAAACATGGCCTTGTCCCAACTTTTTTGAGATGTGTTGTTGTCATGAAATTTAAAAATCACCTAATTTTTCTCTTTAAATGATACATTTTCTCAGTTTAAACATTTGATATGTCATCTATGTTCTATTCTGAATAAAATATTGAATTTTGAAACTTCCACATCATTGCATTCCATTTTTATTTACAATTTGTACTTTTTCCCAACTTTTTTGGAATCGGGGTTGTAATAAAAAAAAACATTGTCACCAACTAACAATATGGTCATCATCATCGGTGTCAAAATGGCCATCACTGGATAACTCTTCCACCTCATTTGTGTCAACGTTGACACTATCGGTGATGGAAGGTGGCAACAACGTGTCTTGCTTGATGTTATCCTCCTCAGCTAGTGCCACTTCACAGCAGCGAGCTGCTGCACCGGCATCATGTTCAGCATTTTGAATGACGTTGATGTTGTTGTCGCGGTCTCTATTGCTAACAGTAGTTGTAAAAAAGTTTCCCAACTTAGGCAGCATTGTCACATATTTCTCAGCATCTTTTCGCTTTTTTTTTTGATCCGCTTGGGTAACTCCTTTTCATTTTCGCATTGTTCAGACTCCGGTCACTGTGTGTTTACCTTTCGCGCTGCGCTGCGCAGCGTTATGGACTAGTCCAGTGTGAAAGTATGGGGTGTATGTGTAGGGACAGATAACCATGAACTGGACATTTTAACTACTACTTCAACGTATTTCTTAGGAATATTAGTAAAATGTACCATACTTTTGAAGTGTTCATGAATCATGATAAGGGGCTTTTTCTTTTTTTTTTTGAGGTTGTTTGGGGGCCCCCCATACGACCACTGATGGGGGGCCCCAAGCAGCCGCCTACCTATGCCTCTATGGTAAGACCGCCCCTGAGTGTAGATAACGTTACTAATTGGTTCTGTTAAGTGTCCATTTCAGTCATTAAACACATTTAACATTCACTTTTATTATGATTACACTAATTGAATTAGATTTTTTTTGAGGGGGAACAAAATGTAATGGAATAATTACTTTCCCTGGTAATTAGTTAATTTTATGACAAAGTAACTCCGTTACTAACTCAGTTACTTTTTGGGAAAAGTAACTATAATTACTTTTTGAAAGTAACGTGCCGGGGGGGGGGCATTCAGAGCATTTTGTCCCGGGCCCAGCCAAAGCTGTCAGCGGCTCTGCATGTAACTCAGACCTGTGCGTGTTCATAAACAAGGTATAAAAATGAAAATGTAGCTTTCTTTATAAAGTACATTTTAAAGGTCATAGGCAATGGTCGGAGGTGAAACGTAGAATATCAACTTTATTGTCTAGAACAACAACCCAAAAAGTGAATTCAATCTTCCTAGTGTCTAATTGGTACCCTAAAATTGAAAACGGTTAAAAATATACTGTTTTGCCCAATTTCCGAAGGTTTGTTTACATCTCACTTATGCACACTTTCACCACCAGGGGACCGTCGTCATGACGTCATTTAAGCCAAACAGACTGGGAGCAGTTCTGTGTTTACCTGCGAACCGAGCACACATGTACGGACTTTGGTCGTGAGAGGTTGTGTAAAATGCCTGAAAGCGATAGCGATTTTGAAGTAGGAACTCTCCAAATTGAATACCGAGAGGTGAAACCATATATATATATATATATGAACCTATGGCCGTTGTGAAGCAATCGGTGAATGTGGCTCACTGGTTTGACCATGCAGCCATGGAATCGGACAGCGACTCGGACGACTCTGATCGCAGTGACCCCAGACCTCGACAAGACTCGCGCCCAAACAAGTTATCCTGGTAGTTATGATGGTATTACGACAAAAGTAGGAATTTAAGTAAGAGCCCTTTTGAAGAATAATTAAGCCACCCTCCCTAGTGGATATAGGTAACAATTACTTGACAGTGCGTCAGTAGGCCACATTAGCCTGTAGCCTGCCATCCGCAGCATTATACTATTTATAGCCTACTCCAAGTGAGGAAATATCCTTTTGTCTCATTTCCACAATGATTGTACAGGATCCCTCAGGATTCTTGACTTGTCAATTGCAAGCAAAAACGTTTACCTCCAATCTTCTCCTTTTTGCTTGAACGTTGCTGCTCCGTTTCTTCTTTGACTGTTTGATTTTGTTTCATGCGCACAATCCACTCTCTCTGCTTCTTCTCCTCTTCCAAAAAAAAAAAAAAACCCTCTGGCTTCATGCACACAACCCACTCGCTCTGCCCCTCCTCTTTTGGAAAAAGCCAACCCACTCACTCCGCCTCTTTTTCAGAAAAAGCCAACCCACTCACTCCACCTCTTTTTCAGAAAAAGCCAACCCACTCACTCCGCCTCTTCTTTTTCAGAAAACAAACAAACAAAAAAAAACACTTGCGCCACCTCTTCTTTTTCAGAAAAAGCCAATCCTCTCACTCCACCTCTTCTCAAAAAAGCCAGTCCTCTCACTCCGCCTCTTCTCCTCTCTCAGAAAAATGTAAAAACTTCTTCCTGACCCGGTCCCATTGTTATACGGTAGTTCACTACACAACAATAAGGCATGTTTTTTCTTTGGAAATTCCCGAACGCACGTGTGCACTCAAGCCGAATGGCAATGAAAATACATGGAAGTGGACTCAACTCAAGTGGTTGGTTTGTCTTAAATGACATCACGTGCCGAGTGGTCACAAAAATAGCCAAACAGAAATTCACCACGATCTGCGCTAACTTATTTTAATTATTACTTATTAACAATACTTCTTGGGACCAGAAGTTAGAGAGTTTTTTGAACATATAAAAAAGTTTTAAATGTGCATAAAATTAAAACCGTTGCCTATAAGCTTTCAACTGGTTTTATAACATATCTTACATGGAACTGTAGGTGTACATATTCACATAGAGTACATTGGCTTTTGAAATCTGCTTGGCATACACCTTTGACATTTGTCTAGTTATTTACATATTAACAGTCAGTGAAAGGTAAAGGTTTTGTCTTCTTGTAATGGTGTAGGGAATATTTTTCTTGGCATACATTAATACCCCTTAATATCAAAAGGCCACCCTACAGAGCAGGAATATCAAACTCAAATTCTGCACTGGAGCACATCAGCATTTCTGGGAAACATTGAAGGTTTTAACATTCTATTGACTCACAACCTACAGTAGGTGTCAAGTTCTGTGCTTTTTGTGACCACAACTCTGCCCAAACTTGAAAAACTGCCTGATCAACCATTGAAGGATGCAATGGACAACTCAATTCTTCTTATTCCTTGATTTTTTTTTTCTTGAAGAGGGTTTGGGTTTTAGTGGATATAATCAAATGATGAAATTGGATAATATTGAATAGGTTGATAACCTTACAGGTGAACCAAAAAAAAAAAGTCTCCAAATGAATGAAATAAACATTTTCCCTCAAACAAACAAAAAGTCATTCAAATTAAGGCCTCAAGTCAGTTAATGGTTAAAAGTAACAAACAAACTTAAAGTATCATACTACTATGAAATTAAGATAAATTTAACAATTCAGATACATTTTCAACAAAGTAAATTTAACAAGTTTAAATTAGCATAACCAAAATTATCCATTTTAAACCGCATTTACTTAATAATTAACAGTCATGATGAAGCATGACCTCATCGCGTCTTCCACATTTTAAGTTGTTTTTTTTTTTTTCCCTACCAGTTGCATTTTGAGGTTGATCTGGAGTTGTGGTCATTCCATATTTCCAGGAGCAGGTGAAAGGCTAACTGGGCTTTGTCCAAACATTTCCTACCATGCTTTCCCAGTGGGTGCGCAGGTAAATATGGTCCCTCTAAAACACTTGCTGAGGGTTGGGGTTTCACCACTATCTTGTGCGTGCCCCCCGTTGGTTTGGAGTGCCTTGTGAGTGCTCATGAGAAATGAATTGAAATCTGACAACACCTCCCACTTGACCTCCTGGTTCTTCAACCCAAGGAGGTCACACAAGTTGCATAATGTACTGGATTCACTTGTTCCATTTTCAATCTTGTTGCTGTTCTTCAACTGGAAGCAGGACAACTATCCATCTGACATCCCTGTGAAGAACTGTTGCAGGTATTTTGGTTGATAGCATCTTCACCTTTTATTTAAGTTTCACAGTAGAGACTGGGTAACTGGGGAAGGTTCTGACATGCACATCCCTTACAATTCCTTTCTTGTCAGTGTTGACATCAACGAGTCTGGCAAGCCTGAACTGACCTCTCAGGGTGTTTTGATCAGCCAGCCAGACAGCATCTCCAATGGCCACATTCCTTTGTGCTGTGTGCCACTTGGACCTGATAAACAGGTTTGGTCCTGCTAACTGGCTCGGTCCTGCTAACTGGCTTCATTTCCTCCAGAACCGGTCAACTTCTGTTTGGATTGCTCTTAATCTTTTATAAGAGTAGCCTTCAAAGTCAAAGGTCCCTGGATCTCCGCTGGGTCCAGTTCTTCCAAGCAGAAGTGAATTTGGGCTGATGTATTCTATACAGTCCTCCTGGCTCTGAGTCCTGGAATCAATAGGTCTTTCATTGGCGAGGCTGGAAACCATATAAAGGAAGGTTTGAAACGTACCTCATGTGAAGACTCCATTACCTCCCAGATTGTGCAAAGCCCGCTCCACAGTGCAGACAGCAGCTTCGGCGGCTCCATTCCTGTGAGGTGAGTCTGCTGGATAGATTTTCCAGCTCCATTCTGTGCCGTGTTTGGAGGCTTCATTTTCAAGCTTTGACTTTTCCAGTTGGTCCAGAAACATATAGAACTTTTCGAGGGCAGGTCTGGCTCCAACAAGTTTCTTTCCAGGATCCAACCACAGTTTCCGTGGATGCCCTCTCAGTGCTGTGAACTGTTGGTAAGCTAACAAGAAGCCTTCAGCTGACTGGTCACTGACAGGATTTGTGTGCATAGCTCTGGCTGCCATGCAGCAGAAGACAATTCCCCACACTTTGAGCTTCACCTTCTTTCTTACATCATCCTTCACTTCATAAGGTCCAAATAAGTCCACTGTTGTGTACTCAAATGGATTGGCTGGTGTTCTTTCAGGTGGAAGTTCACTCATAATCTTCTGGCATCTTCTGGCCTTTACTTTTCTGCATGTCACACAGTTATCAACAATCTTTTGAGTTAGTCTCTGGCCCCTTACCACCCAAGCTTTTCTTCTCATCTGGAGTAGTGTACCTGCAATTTCTTCTTGATTTGTGTTATGGGCTTCTTGAGCTAGAAGAGTAGATATCCATGATGTGCAAGGTAAGATCAGTACTGCATTTTTTTCTTCATTAAAGATTTGGAACCTTCCTCCACAGAGCAAAAGTCCAGTGTTTTCATCCCTTACCACAGCAAGTCTGTTGAGTGTGGTGTCAGGAAAGGTTACCTCCTCCTGAGCTGCAAGGAAGAGGTCCCTGAGCGTGTCTTCACACTCCCTGATGGTAAGTGCAGCTTCTTTGGCTCTGGACCTGATCTTTTGGGCTGAAGGAACTCTCTCCCCCTTTGGCTTACTTGTGGTTGAGGTTCTGGCCAGCACTTTTCTCCACTTTGTGGCAGCTCTCCACACCCAGGCAATGACTCTGGTCAGCTTGGTTAAACTACTGAATCTGCTGATGTCAAGGATTTTCCTCACTGCAAAACCAGCAGGTGGTCTCCAGACTTGGATTTGGTGGTGTTCTCCACTAGGGCCACTTTGCAAGTCCTTGCTTTGGTCAGTCTTGGCTGGAGCAGAGGTTGGAAACATTTTCACCTGTGCTCAAGTCAATGCTGCTGTGAAACATTTCCTTTGGAGCTTGTTTATACTTTCTTTGCCCTGTGCAGCAATGTCTTTGGCTGACTTTGTCGGCCATTCTTTCACAGGTCGTTTCAGAAACTCTGGCCCATTTTGCCACACAGAGCCCTCTTTGAGATCTTCTGGGGTTGCTCCTCTTGTTATGAGATCAGCAATGTTTTGCTCACCTGGAATCCATCTCCAGTCTTCAATAGATGTGGTCTTCTGGTTCTCTCCAACTCTGTTTGCGAAAAAGGTCTGGAACCCATAGCTCTCTCTTTGGATTGCTCCCAACACAGTTTGACTGTCCAACAAAGGGAGCCAACATTCAATTTGCATTCGACTGTGCTTCTCAATGTATCTTCTGAGTCTTGTAGCGTAGACAGCTCCACAGACCTCAGCCTTCACTGGTTCTCCCTTTTGGTCAAGTGGTGTGAGCTTTGCTTTGAACTCAACCAGCCAGACCAGGAGCCCTTGTTCGGTCTTCCATCTGAAGTACGCAGCAGCACCATAGCTCTGGTCACTTCCATCAGAGAATGTTATCCCCCAGGGTCCTCCAATCCTTTTGACTGGTGTGAGGCTTATGTGGAAGGTTATTTGGTTGAGCCGCGTATATTCCTCTAACAGGTGGATGGCGTCTTCTCTCAGTCTTTCAGACAGAGGTTTGTCCCATGTGTCTCATGTCAGAGTTTTGTCTCCAGCTTCTTGAAATGCTTTTCTGACTAGAATGGCTCCCTTTTGTTTGGCAGGTGTTGAGACAGCCAACTCATTAGACACTAGTTCATGCATCAATGCTTTAAGACACTTTATTTGTAGGAGAGGCCAAGTAAAGTACCTTCGTTCAGATAATGGAACCAATTTTGTTGGTGCAAAAGCAGAACTACAAAAGGCCTTCTCAACAATTGACTCGGACAAGGTGCATAGCACACTAAGAACAATGGGCATAGAATGGACATTCAATCCACCAGGCGCATCCCATCATGGAGGCATATGGGAAAGGCTTATAAGGTCCATAAGACAAGTGCTCTGCTCTGTTCTGAAACAACAAACGTTAGATGATGAGGGTTTCCATCTGTATTGTGTGAAGTTGAAGCGATCCTAAATAGCCGTTCTCTCACTACAGTCACCCACGACCCACAGGATTTAACCCCATTAACACCCAATGACCTTCTGCTCCTTAAAGCCAGGCCCATTCTCCCTCCTGGGACATTCGAGAAGAGTGACCAATACACCAGACGCTGCTGGAGACAAGCACAATACCTGGCAAACATCTTTTGGAGACGCTGGACGTTAGAGTATCTACCCTTACTGCAAGAACACCAAAAATGTAACGTGAAGAAAAGGAACTTTCAGTGCGGTGATGTAGTATTAGTGGTGGATCCAACAGCTCCAAGAAGTTCCTGGATTCTAGGAAAAATAACAGAAGTCTACCCTGACAAAAGAGGAATGGTGAGAACAGCAAAAATTAAGACTCAAACCAACATAATACAAAGGCCAATCACCAAACTATGTCTAATGTTGGAGGGCGAAGAAACAGAAAATGGACCAGAAAACAAAGGTTGTGTAAATTGAATTTTTTTTTTGTTTATATCTCATCTCATCTCATCATCTCTAGCCGCTCTATCCTTCCACAGGGTCGCAGGCAAGCTGGAGCCCATCCCAGCTGACTTTGGGCGAAAGGCGGGGTACACCCTGGACAAGTCGCCAGGTCATCACAGGGCTGACACATAGACACAGACAACCATTCACACTCACATTCACACCTACGGTCAATTTAGAGTCACCAGTTAACCTAACCTGCATGTCTTTGGACTGTGGGGGAAACCGGAGCACCCGGAGGAAACCCACGCGGACACGGGGAGAACATGCAAACTCCACACAGAAAGGCCCTCGCCGGCCCCGGGGCTCGAACCCAGGACCTTCTTGCTGTGAGGCGACAGCGCTAACCACTACACCACCGTGCCGCCCTTTTGTTTATATGTTAAATCATATTTATGAGAAATTGTATTGCATGATGAACTATTGGGCTCCTAATTTGTGTATAATTTGTAATTGTTTAAGTCCGTGCTAAACAATTAGGGGCCGGTTATGTAGGAGCCATTCCCTTTGTTTATTTACTTACTATGTTTTAAGGCCTGCATTTTTGTATTTGGTGAGTCTGTGCCCCCTACAGGTCGAAAGTGACTATAAATTGGGAGGCTACCTGGAGAAGGTGTGGCTGACTGGGAGCACAGAGCTTTTGACCGTACCTGTTTGCTTACTGTGACTCACTACTTTGAACATTGTGCCTTTAATTTACCCAGCCTGTCTTTATGTTCAAAACGGCTAAAGGAGCCTTGTTTGATTTGTATTTTTGAAAGAAACATAAACAAGAAAGTAAACACAAAACATTCTTTTCAACTTCAAACGTTGTTTGTTTTGAATTTGGAATTTTGGGTCATACACACAAACACGAGTCAAAAAGATCATCAGTCACCACCAATAGGGATGAAACAAATGGACATTTTAAAATAGGAAAATTCGTCATTTCAGTGTCCACATGGGCAACGGATCAGAAAAATATAAGGTCCATATGGGAATGGAACGCTTGCTGAAAATGATGCAATACACATGCCACACCTCTAGGTGCGCTGTAAGACAATTCCCCTGGGGGAAATTGTGAGAATGATGCAGTGCACGTAGCAGTCACAGTTGCAGGAGCTGAGCTGTACTGTGTGACTGTGTGACTTGCCTTGAGGCTTCAGGCATGTCTCTGTCTGAGAGGGAGCAGCCCCTCCCTCCTGTGTGTGTGTGTGTGTGTGAGAGAGAGTGAGTGAGAAAGCGAGCAGTCCCTCCCCCACCCACGCGCTGCGAGCAGAGACACAGAGAAGCACACAAAAAGGGTGTTTTTTCCTCAGAGTGCTCCCTCCAAACAACGGGGATTTACATGAAAACGGAAGGAGATACTCACAAAATTCTTTCACATTGAGTGCCACAAGGCTCTCCTGAACATATTGATGTAATTTTTTTGTCTGTAGTGAAAAAAATGAGAACACTAGAGCAAGTTAAAAACGAGTGACTTTTCTGATTTTGCAGTCAGTGCGCTTTCAGGATTTGAATGGGAGTCTATGGGGCTACGCGCCTGTCCTCTCCTTACTTTCATGCTTCTCATTCAAAAACTGTAAATCCTATCGCTCAGGTAGACACATTGTGTAAATAACTGGCTTCATGAGAAATGCCTCCTATTTCCCCTCTATTTTATCTAAGTCTTGGAGCTGCTGGGCAAACACAAAAGGCAAGCCACCTTCACTGAAGGTCTGAATCCAGTGCTGATGTTCTGGAGTTTGGTGGACTCGCTTAGGATTGCGCTCTTTACATCCATGCACTCCAGCTTATTTTCTAGTGCCAGCTTTTCTCCACCAGCTGGGCTTCCTCAGATAGAAGGGGGCAGAACTGCTCACAAGGATTCCCACACTACCGCTGCACACTCAAAAACTCCACACACATTTCTGGATCATTTCTGTGGAGTCATTTTCATGATGGTAAGGTATCATGTATGCAGGTCAGTGTCAGGTGGAGTACTAGAGGACTACACCCAGCTCCAGGTAGGTACAGCATTAAGCAAAAATGCATTTGTTTAAAATTAAGGCAGAGAAATAAATAAATAAATAAATAAAAACATACACTCTGAACACTATTAGGAACATATGTACACCTACTCATTCATGCAATTATTTAAATCAGCCAATTGTGTGGCAGCAGTGCAGTGCAGCATGCAGATATAGACCAGCAGCTTCAGTTAATGTTCATATCAACTATCAGAATGGGGAAAATGTGATCTCAGTGATTTTGACTTTGGCATAATTGCTTGTGTTAGATGGGCTGGTTTGAGTATTTCTAAAACTGCTCATGTTTTGGGATTTTCATGCACAACTGTCTCAAAAGTTTACACAGAATGGTGCAATAAAGAGAAAAAAAAAATCCAGTGAGCTGCAGTTCTGTGAACAGAAACACCTTGTTGATGAGAGAGGTCAATGGAGAATGGACAGACAGTTTTGAGCTGACATGAAGGATACAGTAACTCAAACAACCACTTTGTACAATTGTAGTTAGCACAAAAACATCTCAGAATGCACATTATGTCAAACCTTGAGGCAGATGGGCTACAACAGCAGAAGACCATGTTGGATTCAATTTCTGTCAGCCAAGAACAGAAAGCTGAGTTTGCAGGTGAAGCTATGCCTACAAAACTTGACCGTCAAAGACTGGAACAGCATAGCCAGGTCTGATGAATCTTGATTTCTGTTGAGAGACACAGATTATACAGAAAGGTCAGAGTTTGCCACCAACTGCATGAATCCATATACCCAACCAGCCTTGCGTCAACAGTCCAGTTCGGTGTGTGTGGTGGAATGGTGTGGGGATTATTTTCTTGGCACAATTTGGGCCAATTAATACAAATCAGTCATCTGTTCATGGGCACAGTTTACTCATCTTCTGATGGCTACTTCCAACATGATAATGCACTATGTCACAAGGTAACAGTCACATCAAGCTTGTTTCATGAACATGCCAATGAGTTCAGTGCTATTCACTGGCCTTACCAATCTGAATTCAAACAGGAGATTTGCAGCATGAAAATGCACCAGAAAAATCTGCAGGAATTGTCTGATGTGATCATGTCAACATGGACCAGAAACTCAAAGGAACATCTCTTCAAATCCATGTCATGAAGAATTGAGACTATTTTAAGAGCAAAGGGAAGCCCTACCCAGCATTAGTGTAGTGTTCATAAAGTGTTCAGTGAGTGTACAAGTTAACATTTAAAAACAAATACATTTAAATAAACTGCAAGTTAAAATTTCAGACACTTTAAAGAATACAAAGCAACTTCGAAGAAAATCAGTCAGTCATTCTGATTGTTTAATTCCTTCTCTCATAAGATTCACATATGTTAACTTATTGTGCTAATGTTTGTGGACAGAGCTTCTTCTGTCAAGCTATACATCTTATGGTTATGAGAAGATTCAAGGTGCTAATATTCTCTGGTGGCTTATGAGTAACATGCATCATCTTGGGAGGATAGAAATGGATATAAATGGGCCATATCATTCCCCTCTATTCACATAATTGGATCTTTTGCCAGGTGAGTCTGAGGCCAAAGTCACTGTAAATGAAAAAAAAAGGGGGGGGGGGGGGGAATGCACACTGCTAAATTGATAACACCTTTCTGTTTTCTTCTCCTGCAGGTTGTGAATGGAACATCTATTTTACAACACCACATTCAGTTTCAACCTTCAAATTGCCAGATTTGATGTCCCTCCTCAAGCCATTTATCCTGTTTTTATCACTGGAGCTCTGATCTATTTGTTTGCAGTATTCTGTAATGTAATAATTTTAGCATTGATTGTTACCCAGCAAAGCCTTCATAAGCCAATGTTTTACATTTTGTTCAGCCTTCCTTTGGCAGATTTAATGGCAATTACATGTGCCTTGCCCAGAGTGCTTCTGGATATTGTAACCCAGACAAATATGGTCTATTATCCAACATGTGTCCTGCAGGGGTTTTTGCTTCATTCCTATGGAGGTAGTGTACTTTTTATTCTGGCAGCCATGTCATTTGATCGCTACATCGCAATATGCAAGCCACTGAGGTATAACTCTATCATGAGTCCATACACAGTTGGTGGTGTGATAGCTCTGGCTTGGGGCCTTGACATTTCCATGATTGTTGTGTTGTTTGCTCTTCAGGCAAGATTTCCAAAATGTAACACAATCATTTTTAATGTGTATTGTAGCAATAGTGCACTGTTAAGTCTTTCGTGTGGTGGTGACTTTACTGTGAACAATGTTTATGGATTAACTATAACTGGAGTTATGCAGGGCATTAGTGTGACTATTCAATTATTCTCCTATGTACAAATTCTTAAAGCCTGTCTTTCCCACACACAAACTAATGTTAGAAGTAAGGCTGTAAACACATGTTTAGCACAGATAATTACCTTTGTTCTGTATGAAATAGTTGTTATCTTTACCATAGTTTCATATCGTTTTCAGAATGTACCACCCAATGCACGCCAAATATGTGGTTTGATGATTTTCACCATTCTTCCAATTATTAATCCAATTATATATGGAATGAAAACAAGAGACATTAGAAATTCATTTGTCATACTGCTGAAAAAACAAAAGGTGGCATTTACATAACTTTTTTTTCCCCAAAAATTGTGACTAAACATTACATTCAATTCAGTTACGTGGACTTGTTAAAATATAACCAACTGCAATCATCGAAGGTGTTTTCTTCGAATGTTTAATTCAAACTAAAATACAAAAAAAATTATGGATTTTTCTGCACAATATAAATTCTGAAAGACTTATTTGATCTAAATTTCACTTATGTTATATCAGAAAATGTTTGTGAAAATGAAATGCCTCACATGTAACCAGGCCCGCCGACAGGGGGGGACAAACGGGTATGTTGTCCCGGGCCCAGGAATGGGGAGGGCCCAGAACTGGGCTCTCATGAAGTTGTGATTATTTTATTTCATTTCAAAATGTGTTGATTTGGGGGAGAAATGTGCTATATTTGCATTCAATAAATGATTTCTAGATCTTTTGCCTTTATTGTCTTTGAAAAAGGTGTCAAGAACCCCCTACCACCCCAATGCAAAAATGGTTTGGTCTGACTCTTTGATTAAGGGGAAAAAAATGACATCGTTCGATCATAGCGCTTCGACAATCAGCGTGCGTGCCATTTGCCAACATGCACAAGTCAGGAGCACAGAAAAGAAAAGAGAAAAAGAAGCCAAGAGACTCAGGGGATCACTGCATAAATATTTTAAAAAGATTCGGATGATGCAGCAGGTACTAGCAAAGGCAGTGGGGCAGCTGAGCCAGGTAAGACACAGCCAACTTATTCCAGCCCCGTAAAGTAACCCCAACCAAGGCACACGCGGCACACAATTCATGTTACAAACGAGGGGAGAGCAAGTCACACTGAACATCATATCAAACGCACAGGGCATTGAATCATTTCATAACCACAACGGCTTAATAACATTGTTTCTCATATATCTGATTGAAGCTAAGAATATTCACATTAACCCGCAATCATATCCCGCTGTTTCTCGAGCGGTGTGTTCTTCTCTGCTTTTCACACTGGACAGTACACACGCACGCACAACAAAAGTCCGGCGCATTGCATTTCGCACCTGAATAGTTGCAGACTAAGGAAATGTTAAAACTGTAAAAATGTTGAAATGCTAAAATGAAATGGTTGTTGACCAGTTGAATTGTTTTTGAATACCTGTTATTTAAGGGTTGGAGTGAGTAGAGACTGGGATAAGCAGTGATGGGAATAACGGCATTAGAAATAAACGGCGTTACTTTTTTTAGTAACGAGTCATCTAACTAATTACTTTTTATATCGTTATAATGCCGTTCCCGTTACTTACAATAAAATATGCGTTACTTTATTAAAGCTGTTTTCATCTGGCACGCTGCTCGTTCAGCCTTTCTTTACTCTGCTTTCGTGTGGCAAGCGGTCAACCCAACACTCCGCTTTCACATTGGAAATACAGCCATTACTTTTCATTACTTGAAAAAAAAGGCAAAAATGTCTACGTGCAATGCACATTATGTCGAGGAACAAAGCGTTTGTCCTCGTCAGTGGCCAGTAATTAGTAACAATTTTAATAACTACAAAAATATATTAAATTTGATAGATGTCATCTCACATTGTCCCACAAAAATATATAGTGTAGACAGTGGCGGATTTAGCAAATTGGGGGCCCCAGGCGAAGGTATGTATGGCCCCCCCCATCCAATCCGAAACAAAAAAAAAACAAAACAATGTACCGACTGCATGGTGGATAGGCAGGTAAAGCTAATCTATAGGGAAGTAAAGGTTGGAGAGGAGAAAAAAAAACATTCCCCTTTAAACCCTGCATACACTTCTTTACTCCAGAATGAAGATGGAAAGCAGAGAACACACAAAGTGTAGCACTACACAAACTAATAGTCATGATGAGAGAACAAGATTTCAGATAACATCTGTCTTTGCCAAAATGCCAGGAAAACCAGCACTGTTTATTTTTTTTAAATATCAGAACATTTCAAACATTCTATAAATAAAACTATGTACATGATTGTGTGTGTTTGTGTGTGAGTGAGTGTTTCTCTGTGTGAGTGAGTGAGTGAGTCAGTGTGTGTGTGTGTGTGTGTGTGTGTGTGTGAGTGAGTGAGTGAGTGAGTGAGTGAGGGGAGGTAAGAAGTGTGGACTGAGGAGAGATGAGGTGGCATTTGGCTCTAAGCAACTACATATCCATGTGAATGTATGTGTCAGTGAGTGAGTGAGAGAGAATGAGACAGTGTGTGTGAGAGAGAGAGAGAGAGAGAGAGAGAGAGAGAGAGAGAGAGAGTGTTGTGTGTGTGAGAGACAGAGAGGGTGAGTGAATGAGAGAGTCTATGAGAGAGAAAAGAGAGATTGTTCTCCACATCACAGAGTCCTACTTGTTGATGTCTTCTCACAGGTCTTCGCACGTACATGATGCACAGCCAGATGTAGGAAAATGTAAAATAATAATACAACCCCGATTCCAAAAAAGTTGGGACAAAGTACAAATTGTAAATAAAAACGGAATGCAATAATTTACAAATCTCAGAAACTGATATTGTATTCACAATAGAACATACTGTAGACGACATATCAAATGTCGAAAGCAAGACATTTTGAAATTTCATGCCAAATATTGGCTCATTTGAAATTTCATGACAGAAACACATCTCAAAAAAGTTGGGACAGGGGCAATAAGAGGCTGGAAATGTTAAAGGTACAAAAAAGGAACAGCTGGAGGACCAAATTGCAACTCATTAGGTCAATTGGCAATAGGTCATTAACATGACTGGGTATAAAAAGAGCATCTTGGAGTGGCAGCGGCTCTCAGAAGTAAAGATGGGAAGAGGATCACCAATCCCCCTAATTCTGCGCCGACAAATAGTGGAGCAATATCAGAAAGGAGTTCGACAGTGTAAAATTGCAAAGAGTTTGAACATATCATCTACAGTGCATAATATCATCAAAAGATTCAGAGAACCTGGAAGAATCTCTGTGCGTAAGGGTCAAGGCCGGAAAACCATACTGGGTGCCCATGATCTTCGGGCCCTTAGACGGCACTGCATCACATACAGGCATGCTTCTGTATTGGAAATCACAAAATGGGCTCAGGAATATTTCCAGAGAACATTATCTGTGAACACAATTCACCGTGCCATCCGCCGTTGCCAGCTAAAACTCTATAGTTCAAAGAAGAAGCCGTATCTAAACATGACCCAGAAGCGCAGACGTCTTCTCTGGGCCAAGGCTCATTTAAAATGGACTGTGGCAAAGTGGAAAACTGTTCTGTGGTCAGACGAATCAAAATTTGAAGCTCTTTATGGAAATCAGGGACGCCGTGTCATTCGGACTAAAGAGGAGAAGGACGACCCAAGTTGTTATCAGCGCTCAGTTCAGAAGCCTGCATCTCTGATTATATGGGGTTGCATTAGTGCATGTGGCATGGGCAGCTTACACATCTGGAAAGACACCATCAATGCTGAAAGGTATATCCAGGTTCTAGAGCAACATATGCTCCCATCCAGACGACGTCTCTTTCAGGGAAGACCTTGCATTTTCCAACATGACAATGCCAAACCACATACTGCATCAATTACAGCATCATGGCTGTGTAGAAGAAGGGTCCGGGTACTGAACTGGCCAGCCTGCAGTCCAGATCTTTCACCCATAGAAAACATTTGGCGCATCATAAAATGGAAGATAAGACAAAAAAGACCTAAGACAGTTGAGCAACTAGAATCCTACATTAGACAAGAATGGGTTAACATTCCTATCCCTAAACTTGAGCAACTTGTCTCCTCAGTCCCCAGACGTTTACAGACTGTTGTAAAGAGAAAAGGGGATGTCTCACAGTGGTAAACATGGCCTTGTCCCAACTTTTTTGAGATGTGTTGTTGTCATGAAATTTAAAAATCACCTAATTTTTCTCTTTAAATGATACATTTTCTCAGTTTAAACATTTGATATGTCATCTATGTTCTATTCTGAATAAAATATGGAATTTTGAAACTTCCACATCATTGCATTCCATTTTTATTTACAATTTGTACTTTGTCCCAACTTTTTTGGAATCGGGGTTGTAATAAAAAAAACATTGTCACCAATTAACAATATGGTCATCATCATCGGTCTCAAAATGGCCATCACTGGATAACTCTTCCACCTCATTTGTGTCAACGTTGACACTATCGGTGATGGAAGGTGGCAACAACGTGTCTTGCTTGATGTTATCCTCCTCAGCTAGTGCCACTTCACAGCAGCGAGCTGCTGCACCGGCATCATGTTCAGCATTTTGAATGATTTTGACGTTGTTGTCGCGGTCTCTATTGCTAACAGTAGTTGTAAAAAAGTTTCCCAACTTAGGCAGCATTGTCACATATTTCTCAGCATCTTTTCGCTTTTTTTTTTGATCCGCTTGGGTAACTCCTTTTCATTTTCGCATTGTTCAGACTCCGGTCACTGTGTGTTTACCTTTCGCGCTGCGCTGCGTTATGGACTAGTCCAGTGTGAAAGTATGGGGTGTATGTGTAGGGACAGATAACCATGAACTGGACATTTTAACTACTACTTCAACGTATTTCTTAGGAATATTAGTCAAATGTACCATACTTTTGAAGTGTTCATGAATCATGATAAGGGGCTTTTTCTTTTTTTTTTGAGGTTGGTTGGGGGCCCCCCATACGACCGCTGGTGGGGGGCCCCAAGCAGCCGCCTACCTATGCCTCTATGGTAAGACCGCCCCTGAGTGTAGATAACGTTACTAATTGGTTCTGTTAAGTGTCCATTTCAGTCATTAAACACATTTAACATTCACTTTTATTATGATTACACTAATTGAATTAGATTTTTTTTGAGGGGGAACAAAATGTAACGGAATAATTACTTTCCCTGGTAATTAGTTAATTTTATGACAAAGTAACTCCGTTACTAACTCAGTTACTTTTTGGGAAAAGTAACTATAATTACTTTTTGAAAGTAACGTGCCCAACACTGGGGATAAGAGAGGTGTGTGTGTGGGGGTTGGCCCGGGGGGGGGGGGGGGGGGGGCATTCAGAGCATTTTGTCCCGGGCCCAGCCAAAGCTGTCAGCGGCTCTGCATGTAACTCAGATCTGTGTGTGTTCATAAACAAGGTATAAAAATGAAAATGTAGCTTTCTTTATAAATTACATTTTAAAGGTCATAGGCAATGGTCGGAGGTGAAACGTAGAATATCAACTTTATTGTCTAGAACAACAACCCAAAAAGTGAATTCAATCTTCCTAGTGTCTAATTGGTACCCTAAAATTGAAAACGGTTAAAAATATACTGTTTTGCCCAATTTCCGAAGGTTTGTTTACATCTCACTTATGCACACTTTCACCACCAGGGGACCATCGTCATGACGTCATTTAAGCCAAACAGACTGGGAGCAGTTCTGTGTTTACCTGCGAACCGAGCACACATGTACGGACTTTGGTCGTGAGAGGTTGTGTAAAATGCCTGAAAGCGATAGCGATTTTGAAGTAGGAACTCTCCAAATTGAATACCGAGAGGTGAAACCATATATATATATATATATATATATATATATATATATATATATATATATGAACCTATGGCCGTTGTGAAGCAATTGGTGAATGTGGCTCACTGGTTTGACCATGCAGCCACGGAATCGGACAGCGACTCGGACGACTCTGATCGCAGTGACCCCAGACCTCGACAAGACTCGCGCCCAAACAAGTTATCCTGGTAGTTATGATGGTATTATGACAAAAGTAGGAATTTAAGTAAGAGCCCTTTTAAAGAATAATTAAGCCACCCTCCCTAGTGGATATAGGTAACAATTACTTGACAGTGCGTCAGTAGGCCACATTAGCCTGTAGCCTGCCATCCGCAGCACTATACTATTTATAGCCTACTCCAAGTGAGGAAATATCCTTTTGTCTCATTTCCACAATGATTGTACAGGATCCCTCAGGATTCTTGACTTGTCAATTGCAAGCAAAAGTAAAAACATTTACCTCCAATCTTCTCCTTTTTGCTTGAACGTTGCTGCTCCGTTTCTTCTTTGACTGTTTGATTTTGTTTCACGCGCACAATCCACTCTCTCTGCTTCTTCTCCTCTTCCAAAAAAAAAAAACCCCTCTGGCTTCATGCACACAACCCACTCGCTCTGCCCCTCCTCTTTTGGAAAAAGCCAACCCACTCACTCCGCCTCTTTTTCAGAAAAAGCCAACCCACTCACTCCACCTCTTTTTCAGAAAAAGCCAACCCACTCACTCCGCCTCTTCTTTTTCAGAAAACAAACAAACAAAAAAAACACTTGCGCCACCTCTTCTTTTTCAGAAAAAGCCAATCCTCTCACTCCACCTCTTCTCAAAAAAGCCAGTCCTCTCACTCCGCCTCTTCTCCTCTCTCAGAAAAATGTAAAAACTTCTTCCTGACCCGGTCCCATTGTTATACGGTAGTTCACTACACAACAATAAGGCATGTTTTTTCTTTGGAAATTCCCGAACGCATGTGTGCACTCAAGCCGAATGGCAATGAAAATACATGGAAGTGGACTCAACTCAAGTGGTTGGTTTGTCTTAAATGACATCACGTGCCGAGTGGTCACAAAAATAGCCAAACAGAAATTCACCACGATCTGCGCTAACTTATTTTAATTATTACTTATTAACAATACTTCTTGGGACCAGAAGTTAGAGGGTTTTTTTAAACATATAAAAAAGTTTTAAATGTGCATAAAATTAAAACCGTTGCCTATAAGCTTTCAACTGGTTTTATAACATATCTTACATGGAACTGTAGGTGTAGGTGTACATATTCACATAGAGTACATTGGCTTTTGAAATCTGCTTGGCATACACCTTTGACATTTGTCTAGTTATTTACATATTAACAGTCAGTGAAAGGTAAAGGTTTTGTCTTCTTGTAATGGTGTAGGGAATATTTTTCTTGGCATACATTAATACCCCTTAATATCAAAAGGCCACCCTACAGAGCAGGAATATCAAACTCAAATTCTGCACTGGAGCACATCAGCATTTCTGGGAAACATTGAAGGTTTTAACATTCTATTGACTCACAACCTACAGTAGGTGTCAAGTTCTGTGCTTTTTGTGACCACAACTCTGCCCAAACTTGAAAAACTGCCTGATCAACCATTGAAGGATGCAATGGACAACTCAATTCTTCTTATTCCTTGATTTTTTTTTTCTTGAAGAGGGTTTGGGTTTTAGTGGATATAATCAAATGATGAAATTGGATAATATTGAATAGGTTGATAACCTTCCAGGTGAACCAAAAAAAAAGTCTCCAAATGAATGAAATAAACATTTTCCCTCAAACAAACAAAAAGTCATTCAAATTAAGGCCTCAAGTCAGTTAATGGTTAAAAGTAACAAACAAACTTAAAGTATCATACTACTATGAAATTAAGATAAATTTAACAATTCAGATACATTTTCAACAAAGTAAATTTAACAAGTTTAAATTAGCATAACCAAAATTATCCATTTTAAACCGCATTTACTTAATAATTAACAGTCATGATGAAGCATGACCTCATCGCGTCTTCCACATTTTAAGTTGTTTTTGTTTTTTCCCTACCAGTTGCATTTTGAGGTTGATCTGGAGTTGTGGTCATTCCATATTTCCAGGAGCAGGTGAAAGGCTAACTGGGCTTTGTCCAAACATTTCCTACCATGCTTTCCCAGTGGGTGCGCAGGTAAATATGGTCCCTCTAAAACACTTGCTGAGGGTTTGGGTTTCACCACTATCTTGTGCGTGCCCCCCCCCCCATTGGTTTGGAGTGCCTTGTGAGTGCTCATGAGAAATGAATTGAAATCTGACAACACCTCCCACTTGACCTCCTGGTTCTTCAACCCAAGGAGGTCACACAAGTTGCATAATGTACTGGATTCACTTGTTCCATTTTCAATCTTGTTGCTGTTCTTCAACTGGAAGCAGGACAACTATCCGTCTGACATCCCTGTGAAGAACTGTTGCAGGTATTTTGGTTGATAGCATCTTCACCTTTTATTTAAGTTTCACAGTAGAGACTGGGTAACTGGGGAAGGTTCTGACATGCACATCCCTTACAATTCCTTTCTTGTCAGTGTTGACATCAACGAGTCTGGCAAGCCTGAACTGACCTCTCAGGGTGTTTTGATCAGCCAGCCAGACAGCATCTCCAATGGCCACATTCCTTTGTGCTGTGTGCCACTTGGACCTGATAAACAGGTTTGGTCCTGCTAACTGGCTCGGTCCTGCTAACTGGCTTCATTTCCTCCAGAACTGGTCAACTTCTGTTTGGATTGCTCTTAATCTTTTATAAGAGTAGCCTTCAAAGTCAAAGGTCCCTGGATCTCCGCTGGGTCCAGTTCTTCCAAGCAGAAGTGAATTTGGGCTGATGTATTCTATACAGTCCTCCCGGCTCTGAGTCCTGGAATCAATAGGTCTTTCATTGGCGAGGCTGGAAACCATATAAAGGAAGGTTTGAAACGTACCTCATGTGAAGACTCCATTACCTCCCAGATTGTGCAAAGCCTGCTTCACAGTGCAGACAGCAGCTTCGGCGGCTCCATTCCTGTGAGGTGAGTCTGCTGGATAGATTTTCCAGCTCCATTCTGTGCCGTGTTTGGAGGCTTCATTTTCAAGCTTTGACTTTTCCAGTTGGTCCAGAAACATGTAGAACTTTTCGAGGGCAGGTCTGGCTCCAACAAGTTTCTTTCCAGGATCCAACCACAGTTTCCATGGATGCCCTCTCAGTGCTGTGAACTGTTGGTAAGCTAACAAGAAGCCTTCAGCTGACTGGTCACTGACAGGATTTGTGTGCATAGCTCTGGCTGCCATGCAGCAGAAGACAATTCCCCACACTTTGAGCTTCACCTTCTTTCTTACATCATCCTTCACTTCATAAGGTCCAAATAAGTCCACTGTTGTGTACTCAAATGGATTGGCTGGTGTTCTTTCAGGTGGAAGTTCACTCATAATCTTCTGGCATCTTCTGGCCTTTACTTTTCTGCATGTCACACAGTTATCAACAATCTTTTGAGTTAGTCTCTGGCCCCTTACCACCCAAGCTTTTCTTCTCATCTGGAGTAGTGTACCTGCAATTTCTTCTTGATTTGTGTTATGGGCTTCTTGAGCTAGAAGAGCAGATATCCATGATGTGCAAGGTAAGATCAGTACTGCATTTTTATCTTCATTAAAGATTTGGAACCTTCCTCCACAGAGCAAAAGTCCGGTGTTTTCATCCCTTACCACAGCAAGTCTGTTGAGTGTGGTGTCAGGAAAGGTTACCTCCTCCTGAGCTGCAAGGAAGAGGTCCCTGAGCGTGTCTTCACACTCCCTGATGGTAAGTGCAGCTTCTTTGGCTCTGGACCTGATCTTTTGGGCTGAAGGAACTCTCTCCCCCTTTGGCTTACTTGTGGTTGAGGTTCTGGCCAGCACTTTTCTCCACTTTGTGGCAGCTCTCCACACCCAGGCAATGACTCTGGTCAGCTTGGTTAAACTACTGAATCTGCTGATGTCAAGGATTTTCCTCACTGCAGAACCAGCAGGTGGTCTCCAGACTTGGATTTGGTGGTGTTCTCCACTACACCACCACTACACCACTACACTACACTACACTACTTCTCCATACACTTTGCAAGTCCTTGCTTTGGTCAGTCTTGGATGGAGCAGAGGTTGGAAACATTTTCACCTGTGCTCAAGTCAATGCTGCTGTGAAACATTTCCTTTGGAGCTTGTTTATACTTTCTTTGCCCTGTGCAGCAATGTCTTTGGCTGACTTTGTTGGTCATTCTTTCACAGGTCGTTTCAGAAACTCTGGCCCATTTTGCCACACAGAGCCCTCTTTGAGATCTTCTGGGGTTGCTCCTCTTGTTATGAGATCAGCAATGTTTTGCTCACCTGGAATCCATCTCCAGTCTTCAATAGATGTGGTCTTCTGGTTCTCTCCAACTCTGTTTGCGAAAAAGGTCTGGAACCCATAGCTCTCTCTTTGGATTGCTCCCAACACGGTTTGACTGTCCAACAAAGGGAGCCAACATTCAATTTGCATTCGACTGTGCTTCTCAATGTATCTTCTGAGTCTTGTAGCGTAGACAGCTCCACAGACCTCAGCCTTCACTGGTTCTCCCTTTTGGTCAAGTGGTGTGAGCTTTGCTTTGAACTCAACCAGCCAGACCAGGAGCCCTTGTTCGGTCTTCCATCTGAAGTATGCAACAGCTCCATAGCTTTGGTCACTTCCATCAGAGAATGTTATCCCCCAGGGTCCTCCAATCCTTTTGACTGGTGTGAGGCTTATGTGGAAGGTTATTTGGTTGAGCCGCGTATATTCCTCTAACAGGTGGATGGCGTCTTCTCTCAGTCTTTCAGACAGAGGTTTGTCCCATGTGTCTCGTGTCAGAGTTTTGTCTCCAGCTTCTTGAAAAGCTTTTCTGACTAGAATGGCTCCCTTTTGTTTGGCAGGTGTTGAGACAGCCAACTCATTAGACACTAGTTCATGCATCAATGCTTTAAGACACTTTATTTGTAGGAGAGGCCAAGTAAAGTACCTTCGTTCAGATAATGGAACCAATTTTGTTGGTGCAAAAGCAGAACTACAAAAGGCCTTCTCAACAATTGACTCGGACAAGGTGCATAGCACACTAAGAACAATGGACATAGAATGGACATTCAATCCACCAGGCGCATCCCATCATGGAGGCATATGGGAAAGGCTTATAAGGTCCATAAAACAAGTGCTCTGCTCTGTTCTGAAACAACAAACGTTAGATGATGAGGGGTTCCAAATGTATTGTGTGAAGTTGAAGCGATCCTAAATAGCCGTCCTCTCACTACAGTCACCCACGACCCACAGGATTTAACCCCATTAACACCCAATGACCTTCTGCTCCTTAAAGCCAGGCCCATTCTCCCTCCTGGGACATTCGAGAAGAGCGACCAATACACCAGACGCTGCTGGAGACAAGCACAATACCTGGCAAACATCTTTTGGAGACGCTGGACGTTAGAGTATCTACCCTTACTGCAAGAATGCCAAAAATGGAACGTGAAGAAAAGGAACTTTCAGTGCGGTGATGTAGTATTAGTGGTGGATCCAACAGCTCCAAGAAGTTCCTGGATTCTAGGAAAAATAACAGAAGTCTACCCTGACAAAAGAGGAATGGTGAGAACAGCAAAAATTAAGACTCAAACCAACATAATACAAAGGCCAATCACCAAACTATGTCTAATGTTGGAGGGTGAAGAAACAGAAAATGGACCAGAAAACAAAGGTTGTGTAAATTGAATTTTTTTTGTTTATATGTTAAATCATATTTATGAGAAATTGTATTGCATGATGAACTATTGGGCTCCTAATTTGTGTATAATTTGTAATTGTTTAAGTCCGTGCTAAACAATTAGGGGCCGGTTATGTAGGAGCCATTCGCTTAGTTTATTTACTTACTATGTTTTAAGGCCTGCATTTTTGTATTTGGTGAGTCTGTGCCCCCTACAGGTCGAAAGTGACTATAAATTGGGAGGCTACCTGGAGAAGGTGTGGCTGACTGGGAGCACAGAGCTTTTGACCGTACCTGTTTGCTTGCTGTGACTCACTACTTTGAACATTGTGCCTTTAATTTACCCAGCCTGTCTTTATGTTCAAAACGGCTAAAGGAGCCTTGTTTGATTTGTATTTTTGAAAGAAACATAAACAAGAAAGTAAACACCAAACATTCTTTTCAACTTCAAACGTTGTTTGTTTTGAATTTGGAATTTTGGGTCATACACACAAACACGAGTCAAAAAGATCATCAGTCACCACCAATAGGGACGAAACAAATGGACATTTTAAAATAGGAAAATTCGTCATTTCAGTGTCCACATGGGCAACGGATCAGAAAAATATAAGGTCCATATGGGAATGGAACGCTTGCTGAAAACGATGCAATACACATGCCACACCTCTAGGTGCGCTGTAAGACAATTCCCCTGGGGGAAATTGTGAGAGTGATGCAGTGCACGTAGCAGTCACAGTTGCAGGAGCTGAGCTGTACTGTGTGAATGTGTGACTTGCCTTGAGGCTTCAGGCATGTCTCTGTCTGAGAGGGAGCAGCCCCTCCCTCCTGTGTGTGTGTGAGAGAGAGTGAGTGAGAAAGCGAACACTCCCTCCCCCACCCACGCGCTGCGAGCAGAGACACAGAGAAGCACACAAAAAGGGTGGTTTTTCCTCAGAGTGCTCCCTCCAAACAATGGGGATTTACATGAAAACGGAAGGAGATACTCACAAAATTCTTTCACATTGAGTGCCACAAGGCTCTCCTGAACACATTGATGTAATTTTTTTGTCTGTAGTGAAAAAAATGAGAACACTAGAGCAAGTTAAAAACGAGTGACTTTTCTGATTTTGCAGTCAGTGCGCTTTCAGGATTTGAATGGGAGTCTATGGGGCTACGCGCCTGTACTCTCCTTACTTTCAGGCTTCTCATTCAAAAACTGTAAATCCTATCGCTCAGGTAGACACATTGTGTGAATAACTGGCTTCATGAGAAATGCCTCCTATTTCCCCTCTATTTTATCTAAGTCTTGGAGCTGCTGGGCAAACACAAAAGTCAAGCCACCTTCACTGAAGGTCTGAATCCAGTGCTGATGTTCTGGAGTTTGGTGGACTCGCTTAGGATTGCGCTCTTTACATCCATGCACTCCAGATTATTTTCTAGTGCCAGCTTTTCTCCACCAGCTGGGCTTCCTCAGATAGAAGGGGGCAGAACTGCTCACAAGGATTCCCACACTACCGCTGCACACTCAAAAACTCCACACACATTTCTGGATCATTTCTGTGGAGTCATTTTCATGATGGTAAGGTGTCATGTAGGCAGGTCAGTGTCAGGTGGAGTACTAGAGGACTACACCCAGCTCCAGGTAGGTACAGCATTAAGCAAAAATGCATTTGTTTAAAATTAAGGCAGATAAATAAATAAATAAATAAATAAAAACATACACTCTGAACACTATTAGGAACATATGTACACCTACTCATTCATGCAATTATTTAAATCAGCCAATTGTGTGGCAGCAGTGCAGTGCAGCATGCAGATATAGACCAGCAGCTTCAGTTAATGTTCATATCAACTATCAGAATGGGGAAAATGTGATCTCAGTGATTTTGACTTTGGCATAATTGCTTGTGTTAGATGGGCTGGTTTGAGTATTTCTAAAACTGCTCATGTTTTGGGATTTTCATGCACAACTGTCTCAAGAGTTTACACAGAATGGTGCAATAAAGAGAAAAAAAATCCAGTGAGCTGCAGTTCTGTGAACAGAAACACCTTGTTGATGAGAGAGGTCAATGGAGAATGGACAGACAGTTTTGAGCTGACATGAAGGATACAGTAACTCCAACAACCACTTTGTACAATTGTAGTTAGCACAAAAACATCTCAGAATGCACATTATGTCAAACCTTGAGGCAGATGGGCTACAACAGCAGAAGACCATGTTGGATTCAACTTCTGTCAGCCAAGAACAGAAAGCTGAGTTTGCAGGTGAAGCTATGCCTACAAAACTTGACCGTCAAAGACTGGAACAGCATAGCCAGGTCTGATGAATCTTGATTTCTGTTGAGAGACACATATTATACAGAAAGGTCAGAATTTGCCACCAACTGCATGAATCCATATACCCAACCAGCCTTGCGTCAACAGTCCAGTTCGGTGGGTGTGGTGGAATGGTGTGGGGATTATTTTCTTGGCACAATTTGGGCCAATTAATACAAATCAGTCATCTGTTCATGGGCACAGTTTACTCATCTTCTGATGGCTACTTCCAACATAATAATGCACTATGTCACAAGGTAACAGCCATATCAAGCTTGTTTCATGAACATGCCAATGAGTTCAGTGCTATTCACTGGCCTTACCAATCTGAATTCAAACAGGAGATTTGCAGCATGAAAATGCACCAGAAAAATCTGCAGGAATTGTCTGATGTGATCATGTCAACATGGACCAGAAACTCAAAGGAACATCTCTTCAAATCCATGTCATGAAGAATTGAGACTATTTTAAGAGCAAAGGGAAGCCCTACCCAGCATTAGTGTAGTGTTCATAAAGTGTTCAGTGAGTGTACAAGTTAACATTTAAAAACAAATACATTTAAATAAACTGCAAGTTAAAATTTCAGACACTTTAAAGAATACAAAGCAACTTCGAAGAAAATCAGTCAGTCATTCTGATTGTTTAATTCCTTCTCTCATAAGATTCACATATGTTAACTTATTGTGCTAATGTTTGTGGACAGAGCTTCTTCTGTCAAGCTATACATCTTATGGTTATGAGAAGATTCAAGGTGCTAATATTCTCTGGTGGCTTATGAGTAACATGCATCATCTTGGGAGGATAGAAATGGATATAAATGGGCCATATCATTCCCCTCTATTCACATAATTGGATCTTTTGCCAGGTGAGTCTGAGGCCAAAGTCACTGTAAATGAAAGGGGGGGGGGGGGATGCACACTGCTAAATTGATAACACCTTTCTGTTTTCTTCTCCTGCAGGTTGTGAATGGAACAACTATTTTACAACACCACATTCAGTTTCAACCTTCAAATTGCCAGATTTGATGTCCCTCCTCAAGCCATTTATCCTGTTTTTATCACTGGAGCTCTGATCTATTTGTTTGCAGTATTCTGTAATGTAATAATTTTAGCATTGATTGTTACCCAGCAAAGCCTTCATAAGCCAATGTTTTACATTTTGTTCAGCCTTCCTTTGGCAGATTTAATGGCAATTACATGTGCCTTGCCCAGAGTGCTTCTGGATATTGTAACCCAGACAAATATGGTCTATTATCCAACATGTGTCCTGCAGGGGGTTTTGCTTCATTCCTATGGAGGTAGTGTACTTTTTATCCTGGCAGCCATGTCATTTGATCGCTACATCGCAATATGCAAGCCACTGAGGTATAACTCTATCATGAGTCCATACACAGTTGGTGGTGTGATAGCTCTGGCTTGGGGCCTTGACATTTCCATGATTGTTGTGTTGTTTGCTCTTCAGGCAAGATTTCCAAAATGTAACACAATCATTTTTAATGTGTATTGTAGCAATAGTGCACTGTTAAGTCTTTCGTGTGGTGGTGACTTTACTGTGAACAATGTTTATGGATTAACTATAACTGGAGTTATGCAGGGCATTAGTGTGACTATTCAATTATTCTCCTATGTACAAATTCTTAAAGCCTGTCTTTCCCACACACAAACTAATGTCAGAAGTAAGGCTGTAAACACATGTTTAGCACAGATAATTACCTTTGTTCTGTATGAAATAGTTTCTACCTTTACCATAGTTTCATATCGTTTTCAGAATATACCACCCAATGCACGCCAAATATGTGGTTTGATGATTTTCACCATTCTTCCAATTATTAATCCAATTATATATGGAATGAAAACAAGAGACATTAGAAATTCATTTGTCATAGTGCTGAAAAAACAAAAGGTGGCATTTACATAACTTTTTTTTCCCCAAAAATTGTGACTAAACATTACATTCAATTCAGTTACGTGGACTTGTTAAAATATAACCAATTGCAATCATCGAAGGTGTTTTCTTCAAATGTTTAATTCAAACTAATATACAAAAAAAAAATTATGGATTTTTCTGCACAATATAAATTCTGAAAGACTTATTTGATCTAAATTTCACTTATGTTATCTCAGAAAATATTTGTGAAAATGAAATGCCTCACATGTAACCAGGCCTGCTGATGGGGGGGACAAACGGGTATGTTGTCCCGGGCCCAGGAATGGGGAGGGCCCAGAACTGGGCTCTCATGAAGTTGCGATTATTTTATTTCATTTCAAAATGTGTTGATTTGGGGGAGAAATGTGCTATATTTGCATTCAATAAATGATTTCTAGATCTTTTGCCTTTATTGTCTTTGAAAAAGGTGTCAAGAACCCCCTACCACCCCTAATGCAAAAATGGTTTGGTCTGACTCTTTGATTAAGGGGAAAAAAACGACATCGTTCGATCATAGCGCTTCCACAATCAGCGTGCGTGCCATTTGCCAACATGCACAAGTCAGGAGCACAGAAAAGAAAAGAGAAAAAGAGAGGAAGAAACCAAGAGACTCAGGGGCTCACTGCATAAATATTTTAAAAAAGATTCGGATGATGCAGCAGGTACTAGCAAAGGCAGTGGGGCAGCTGAGCCAGGTAAGACAGCCAACTTTTTCCAGCCCCGTAAAGTAACCCCAACCAAGGCACACGCGGCACGCAATTCATTTTACAAACGAGGGGAGAGCAAGTCACACTGAACACCATATCAAACGCACAGGGCATTGAATCATTTCATAACCACAACGGCTTAATAGAATAGAATAGAATAGAATAGAAAGCCTTTATTGTCATCACACAGAGTATAATGAGATTCAGAGCTGCTCCATAAAGTGCACACACACATAGAATAAAAAGAAAAGGTATGTACAATATACAATATACAAAAACTACTATTGAACTACTATCTACTATATACAGACACATTTATATAGGTCCTGCATGGAGAATACACCCAAGACAAAGCACAGTAAATAAAACCTTAAGGGCAAGTAAAGTGGCTGATAGTAGCAGCATCCAGTGGTGTACAACCATGTGTAACATTATAATTACAGTTCAAGTATATTGGCATTATAATTACAGTATATATACACACACACACACACACACACACACACACACACACATATATACACACACATACATACACATATATATATATATATATATATATATATATATATATATATATATATATATATATACAGTTCAAGTATATTGGCATCAATACTCCAGTAGTATAAGTAAAGTGGCTAGTGATAGCAGCATTCAGTGATAAGGTGACATTTGTATTGACAGTGCAAAAAGACATGATGCAATACACACACACACACACACACACACACAAGCATACACAAAGTTACATTTTGAACAGTTCACAGGTAGGCCAGTTCTCAAAGCACCAGTTCCTCAGTGCAGACTGGAGTTGAGTATGGTGACTGCTTTAGGAAAGAAGCTGTCCCTGAGTCTGTTTGTTCTGGCCGGTATGGACCTGTATCGCCTGCCAGAGGGTAGCAGGTTGAACAGATGGAAGCCAGGGTGGGTGATGTCCCTTATGATGTTTTTTGCTCTGTTCAGACATCTAGAGTTGTAGATGTCAGTTAAGGAAGGCAGAGGGCTGCCGATGATCCTTTGTGCAGTGTTGGTCACCCTCTGCAGCCTCTTCCTGTCAGCCACTGTGCAGCTAGAGTGCCACACTGACACTGCGTAGGTCAGCAGACTCATATATCTGATTGAAGCTAAGAATATTCACATTAGCCCGCAATCATATCCCGCCGTTTCTCGAGCGGTGTGTTCTTCTCTGCTTTTCACACTGGACAGTACACACGCACGCACAACAAAAGTCCGGCGCATTGCATTTCGCACCTGAATAGTTGCAGACTACGGAAATGTTAAAACTGTAAAAATGTTGAAATGCTAAAATGAAATGGTTGTAGACCGGTTGAATGGTTTTTGAATACCTGTCATTTAAGGGTTGGAGTGAGTAGAGACTGGGATAAGCAGTGATGGGAATAACGGCATTAGAAATAAACGGCATTACTAATGGCATTACTTTTTTTAGTAACGAGTAATCTAACTAATTACTTTTTACATCGTTATAACGCCGTTCCCGTTACTTACAATAAAATATTATGCGTTGCTTTATTAAAGCTGTTTTCATCTGGCAAGCTGCTCGTTCAGCCTTTCTTTACTCTGCTTTCGTGTGGGGCGGGGAGACATGAGACAATGGCACAGTAAGCCAATCAGAGTAGATTTGGACAACATACGTAGGTAGGCCACGCCTACTGCACTGCTCACTCTTTCAATCGGAAGACACAGCGATGGCGAGCAGTCAGCCCAACACTGCACTTTCACATTGGAAATACAGCCATTACTTTTCATTACTTGAAATAAAAGGCAAAAATGTCTACGTGCAATGCACATTATGTCGAGGAACAAAACATTTGTCCTCGTCAGTGGCCAGTAATTAGTAACAATTTTAATAACTACAAAAATATTTTAAATTTGATAGATGTCTTATCTCACATTGTCCCACAAAAATATAGAGTGTAGATAATGTTACTAATTGGTTCTGTTAAGTGTCCATTTCAGTCATTAAACACATTTAGCATTCACTTTTATTATGATTACACTAATTGAATTTGATTTTTTTTTGAGGGGGAACAAAATGTAACAGAATAATTAATTTCCCTGGTAATTAGTTAATTTTATGACAAAGTAACTCCGTTACTAACTCAGTTACTTTTTGGGAAAAGTAACTAGTAACTATAATTACTTTTTGAAAGTAACGTGCCCAACACTGGGGATAAGAGAGGTGGGTGTGGGTTGGCCCGGGGGGGCATTCAGAGCATTTTGTCCTGGGCCCAGCCAAAGCTGTCAGTGGCTCTGCATGTAACTCAGATCTGTGTGTGTTCATAAACAAGGTATAAAAATGAAAATGTAGCTTTCTTTATAAATTACATTTTAAAGGTCATAGGCAATGGTCGGAGGTGAAACGTAGAATATCAACTTTATTGTCTAGAACAACAACCCAAAAAGTGACTTCAATCTTCCTAGTGTCTAATTGGTACCCTAAAATTGAAAACGGTTAAAAATATACTGTTTTGCCCAATTTCCGAAGGTTTGTTTACATCTCACTTATGCACACTTTCACCACCAGGGGACCGTCGTCATGATGTCATTTAAGCCAAACAGACTGGGAGCAGTTCTGTGTTTACCTGCGAACCGAGCACACATGTACGGACTTTGGTCGTGAGAGGTTGTGTAAAATGCCTGAAAGCGATAGCGATTTTGAAGTAGGAACTCTCCAAATTGAATACCGAGAGGTGAAACCATATATATATATATATATGAACCTATGGCCGTTGTGAAGCAATCGGTGAATGTGGCTCACTGGTTTGACCATGCAGCCACGGAATCGGACAGCGACTCAGACGACTCTGATCGCAGTGACCCCAGACCTCGACAAGACTCACGCCCAAACAAGTTATCCTGGTAGTTATGATGGTATTACGACAAAAGTAGGAATTTAAGTAAGAGCCCTTTTGAAGAATAATTAAACCACCCTCCTTAGTGGATATAGGTAACGATTACTTGACAGTGCGCCAGTAGGCCACATTAGCCTGTAGCCTGCCATCCGCAGCATTATACTATTTATAGCCTACTCCAAGTGAGGAAATATCCTTTTGTCTCATTTCCACAATGATTGTACAGGATCCCTCAGGATTCTTGACTTGTCAATTGCAAGCAAAAGTAAAAACGTTTACCTCCAATCTTCTCCTTTTTGCTTGAACGTTGCTGCTCCGTTTCTTCTTTGACTGTTTGATTTTGTTTCAGGCGCACGATCCACTCTCTCCGCTTCTTCTCCTCTTCCAAAAAAAAAAACCCTCTGGCTTCATGCACACAACCCACTCGCTCTGCCCCTCCTCTTTTGGAAAAAGCCAACCCACTCACTCCGCCTCTTTTTCAGAAAAAGCCAACCCACTCACTCCGCCTCTTTTTCAGAAAAAGCCAACCCACTCGCTCCACCTCTTCTTTTTCAGAAAACATACAAACAAAAAAAAAACCACTTGCTCCGCCTCTTCTTTTTCAGAAAAAGCCAATCCTCTCACTCCACCTCTTCTCAAAAAAGCCAATCCTCTCACTCCGCCTTTTCTCCTCTCTCAGAAAAACGTAAAAACTTCTTCCTGACCTGGTCCCATTGTTATATGGTAGTTCACTACACAACAATAAGGCATGTTTTTTCTTTGGAAATTCCCGAACGCACGCGTGCACTCAAGCCGAATGGCAATGAAAATACATGGAAGTGGACTCAACTCAAGCGGTTGGTTTGTCTTAAATGACATCACATGCCGAGTAGTCACAAAAATAGCCGAACAGAAATTCACCACGATCTGCGCTAACTTATTTTAATTATTACTTATTAACAATACTTCTTGGGACCAGAAGAAAGTTAGAGGGGTTTTTTTTAAACATATAAAAGTTTTAAATGTGCATAAAATTAAAACCATTGCCTATAAGCTTTCAACTGGTTTTATAACATATCTTACATGGAACTGTAGGTGTACATATTCACATAGAGTACATTGGCTTTTGAAATCTGCTTGGCATACACCTTTGACATTTGTCTAGTTATTTACATATTAACAGTCAGTGAAAGGTAAAGGTTTTGCCTTCTTGTAATGGTGTAGGGAATATTTTTCTTGGCATACATTAATACCCCTTAATATCAAAAGGCCACCCTACAGAGCAGGAATATCAAACTCAAATTCTGCACTGGAGCACATCAGCATTTCTGGGAAACATTGAAGGTTTTAACATTCTATTGACTCACAACCTACAGTAGGTGTCAAGTTCTGTGCTTTTTGTGACCACAACTCTGCCCAAACTTGAAAAACTGCCTGATCAACCATTGAAGGATGCAATGGACAACTCAATTCTTCTTATTCCATGATTTTTTTTTAATTTTCTTGAAGAGGGTTTTGGTTTTAGTGGAGATAATCAAATGATGAAATTTGATAATATTGAATAGGTTGATAACCTTCCAGGTAAACAAAAAAAAAAAAAAAAAAACAAGTATTTGTCTCAAAATGAATGAAAAAAGATTTGCCCTCAAACAGTCATTCAAATTAAGGCCTCAAGTCAGTTAATGGTTAAATTAACAATAAACTTACAGTATCATACTACTATTAAATTAAGATAAATTTTCAACAAAGTAAATTTAACAAGTTTAAATTAGCATAACCAAAATTATCCATTTTAAAACGCATTTACTTAATAATTAACAAAATAGTCATGATGAAGCATGACCTCATCGCATCTTCCACATTTTAAGTTTTTTTTTTTTATACCAGTTGCGTTTTGAGGTTGATCTGGAGTTGTGGTCATTCCATATTTCCAGGAGCAGGTGAAAGGCTAACTGGGCTTTGTCCAAATATTTCCTACCATGCTTTCCCAGTGGGTGCACAGGTAAATATGGTCCCTCTAAAACACTTGCTGAGGGTTTGGGTTCCACCACTATCTTGTGCATGGTCCCCCCCTGTTGGCTTGGAGTGCTCATGAGAAATGAATTGAAATCTGACAACAGTAGGCTCTAAAATTAGAAGAGTTTATACAGGAATTTTCTACAGGAAAAAGAAGAGAAGCTATTGAAGTGTATGCACCTTTGGTAATAACATTCTGATTATAATTCTTGCATGAATTATACAAGCATTATAAGGAAGCCATGCCCTAATGGTTTAGAGAAGTAGCTTTGTTACCAAAAGGTTACTGGTTCAATTCCCTAGACTAGAAGGAATGGCTAAAGTGCCCTTGCACAAGGGACCTAATCCCCAACTGTTCTCAATATGTTGTGCATTGCTCTGGATAAAAGCATCTGCTAAATGCCATTAATGTAAGGAATCCCTTTGTTTGATTATATTTTAATGGAATCACTTGTGAGAAGAAACAGAATTAGCCAATTGGGATGATTCTTTTTTCCTGACTCTGTTTGAAAGCTACTTGCCAGGATCATGTACCGGTATTCTCCCTCTCAGGCTCTCAGTGCACATTGCGGCTGTCAGTGCTACTACACTACTTCTGCGTTTGTGTCATTCTATTATTTAGGGTACATCCCATGTCCTTTGATAATTCTATTTATTCTTAAACATTTTTTCCTATTAATGGAAAGCCAGTTATAGAACACAGACATTAAGTGCATCCTATGCCTCATTTAGCTCAAAATTTGTCATGAAGTTCTGAAATTGACTGTTTTTGCCATGTTTGTCCTTCAGTTGAGGGAGCCTTGGCTTCATAATAATGAATAAAAAAAATAAGTATTGCCAGGCAAAACAAATCTCACCCAGTAGCACTTACAATGGATATGAAGGAAGATATCACGAAAAAAAAAATTGACCTTTTTGGTAACCTTGATTTTGACCTTGTGTGTGAACATACAGTACATGACCAATAAACATGGTTCTGATTCTCTCCTGCTGTCAGCCAAATCAGAACACACTGTACTGCACAATTGTTACACTCTTACAGTACAAATACATAGTGGCTACTGCCTCTATATATGAAGCAGTACCCACAAAACCCTTAACTGTATGACCCTCAAAATGTTGGTTCTATTTGAGACCAATGGCCATCTATCCTGAAAGTTCCACGAAAACTGGTTCTGGGAAAACGGCTGGACCTCATTACTACAGATCAGGAGACAAAAATCCAAAAGGCATAACTAAAGACAAACCAGTAAAACAATATGGATATGAAGCTTGGTCTTTTTAAATAAATAAATAAATGAATAAATAACCCCATCCACATTTACCATCCATAACCACTTACAGTGGGGCAAAAAAGTATTTAGTCAGCCACCAATTGTGCAAGTTCTCCCACTTAAAAAGATGAGAGAGGCCTGTAATTTTCATCATAGGTACACTTCAACTATGAGAGACAGAATGGGGGAAAGAATCCAGGAAATCACATTGTAGGATTTTTAATGAATTAAATGGTAAAATCCTTGTAAAATAAGTATTTGGTCACCTACAAACAAGCAAGATTTCTGGCTCTCACAGACCTGTAACTACTTCTTTAAGAGGCTCCTCTGTCCTCCACTCGTTACCTGTATTAATGGCACCTGTTTGAACTCATCAGCATAAAAGACACCTGTCCACAACCTCAAACAGTCACACTCCAAACTCCACTATGGCCAAGACCAAAGAGCTGTCAAAGGACACCAGAAACAAAATTGTAGACCTGCACCAGGCTGGGAACACTGAATCTGCAATAGGTAAGCAGCTTGGTGTGAAGAAATCAACTGTGGGAGCAATTATTAGAAAATGGAAGACATACAAGACCACTGATAATCTCCCTCGATCTGGGGCTCCACGCAAGATCTCACCCTGTGGGGTCAAAATGATCACAAGAACAGTGAGCAAAAATCCCAGAACCACACGGGGTGACCTAGTGAATGACCTGCAGAGAGCTGGGACCAAAGTCACAATGGCTACCATCAGTAACACACTATGCCGCCAGGGACTCAAATCCTGCAGTGCCAGACGTGTCCCCCTGCTTAAGCCAGTACATATCCAGGCCCATCTGAAGTTTGCTAGAGAGCATTTGGATGATCCAGAAGCGGATTGGGAGAATGTCATATGGTCAGATGAAACCAAAATAGAACTTCTTGGTAAAAACTCAACTTGTGTTTGGAGGAGAAAGAATGCTGAGTTGCATTCAAAGAACACCATACCTACTGTGAAGCATGGGGGTGGAAACATCGTGCTTTGGGGCTGTTTTTCTGCAAAGGGACCAGGACGACTAATCCGTGTAAAGGAAAGAATGAATGGGGCCATGTATCATGAGATTTTGAGTGAAAACCTCCTTCCATCAGCAAGGGCATTGAAGATGAAACGTGGCTGGATCTTTCAGCATGACAATGATCCCAAACACACCGCCCGGGCAATGAAGGAATGGCTTCATAAGAAGCATTTCAAGGTCCTGGAGTGGCCTAGCCAGTCTCCAGATCTCAACCCCATAGAAAATCTTTGGAGGGAGTTGAAAGTCCGTGTTGCCCAGTGACAGCCCCAAAACATCACTGCTCTAGAGGAGATCTGCATGGAGGAATGGGCCAAAATACCAGCAACAGTGTGTGAAAACCTTGTGAAGACTTACAGAAAACATTTGACCTCTGTCATTGCCAACAAAGGGTATATAACAAATTATTGAGATGAACTTTTGTTATTGACCAAATAGTTATTTTCCACCATAATTTGCAAATAAATTCTTTAAAAATCAGACAATGTGATTTTCTGGATTTTTTTTTTCTCATTTTGTCTCTCATAGTTGAGGTATACCTATGATGAAAATTACAGGCCTCTCATCTTTTTAAGTGGGAGAACTTGCACAATTGGTGACTGACTAAATACTTTTTTGCCCCACTGTATCCTTTGCAGGGTTGCAGGCAAGCTGGAGCATACCTGAGCTGACTATGGGCAAGGCACAGGGTACACCCTGGACAAGTTGCCAGGTCATTGCAGGGCCAACACAGAAAACCAACCATTCACACCTACAGTCAGTTTAGAGCCACTAGTCAATCTAACCTACATGTTTTTGGACTGTGGGGGAAATCCAGAGCAAACCCACACAGACAGAACATGCAAACTCTACACAGAAGGGCCCCTGTCAGCCACTAGGCTCAAACCCAGAACTTTCTTGCTGTGAGCTATCAGTGCTAACCACCAAACCACTCCCTAAGCATTTACTTCATACTAACCTCTGAGAATCCTTAAGTACTGTGATGTGATTGGCTGTCATGTGGAACAGGTAGAGCATGAATTAGAGTTCCAGAGAGGGAGGGTGGTGCTAGCTTGTGATTGTCATCCACAGTGGCCATGTTTGGAGGCTGCTACAAACTCTGGGAGTTGGAGTCTTGGGCATGTGCAGACAGACTATCTGGTTTGTCCATAACATAGATGACAAAATGAGTAGTGAAATCATCCTTTCCAGATAAATAAATAAATGTTTACGCTTTGGAGCTTGCAGATATGATACACTGAATGAAGATACTAACTTGAACCACTGATTGTTTTACTGAAAAAAGAACACTGTTTTGTACTTTTATGTTGATATGAAATATACCATCAATTATAGAAAGACTCTTAGACATTCACCATCCACTTTATTAGGAACACCTGTAGACCTGCCCATTCATTCAGTAATCTAATCAGCCAATTCTGTTGTAGCAGTGCAATACATAAAATCATGCAGATACAGGTCATGAACTTCAGTTAATTTTCACATCAAACATCAGAATGGGGAACAATGTGATCTCTGTGACTTTAACCATGGCATGGCTGTTGGTGCCATTTTGGCTGGTTTGAGTGTTTCAGAAGCTCTGATCCCCTGGAATTTCCCACACAACAGTCTCAGGAGTTTACACAGAATGGTGTGAATGCAAACAAACAAACAAACAAACAAACAGAAACATCCTGTGTGTGGAGGGTCTGTAGGCTGAAACACCTTGTTGATGAGCAAGATCAATGGAAAATGACCAGACTAGTCTGAGCTGACATGAAGTCTGTAGTAACTCAACTAATCATTCTTTTTAGTAAGTTTGTGCCCGTGATAACCTCAATTTCTCGCTGTTGGCCAGCAAGTGCGGAACCTGATGTGGTCTTCTGCTGTTCTAGCCAATCCACCTCAAGGTTTGATGTTTTGTGCATGCTGAGATGCTTAAACTGCATGCATTTCCAGGTGTTCCAAATGAAGTGGATGGTGAGTGTTTGGCTGTGTGTGTTTTGTTTGTCTTCTCTTTATCCCTGTGTTGCCATTGATTGTCTGCTTAATGTGTCGTGATTTCTCTCAGCCATTTTCAGTTCTTCCCTTGATTTAGTTTCTGTTTGTTTTTCCAGTTGTGAAGTAATGCCATGTATCATTGCCTGACTTAGCAAACCTTTGTTATTTTTCTCACTACTCTGATAGTCAAAGTGTTTTGACTTTGTTCATTACCTGGTTTCATGAATTTACTCTGTCTATGGATTTTGCCCTGTCTCAGTATTTTGATGATTACTTGAATCTCTGCATATTTTTGACCTTGTTTCACTTTTTGAATTGTTTGCCTTAAAGTATAAAACCTCACCTGCAACTGCAACCATCTATGCCACCTGAAAGATTACTTTGTCATGAGAGGGATGCAGCAGGTAAACATCCATCCATTATCTATATTGCTTATCCTACTGAGGGTTGCCAATGAGCTGGAACCTATCCCAACTGACTTCGGGCGAGAGGTCTGAGTACACCTTGGGCAAGTTATCAATCTATCATGGGGCTAAAACAAAGAGACAAACAGACATTCACACCTTTGTGCAATTTAGAGTAGCCAGTTGACCAATTCCACATTGTGGCAGCGGGGGCATGGCCGAGCATCAGTCTGTGAATGGAGGGCGGAGTCAGGGAAGGTGAGTGGTCGTGTCACTACACCTGTTGTCAATTAACGTGTGTTTGTGTGTCTCCTCCAGTGACCGTGACCGTGCCCTATAAAAGGAGAGTGAAAAGGGGAGGTCGGCGCCGAGGGCTCGATAATAGCCTGTGTGTGTGAGAAAGTTTGAGTTGTGTGCTGAAAAGCAGCAATAAAGAAAATGATTAAGAATGCAAATAACCACCTCCCATGCTTCTGTGCTCTACCCACATCAGGGTCTCTCTACAGTGGTGCTGAAACCCAGGATGAGTGCAGAAGGGAACAGCCCCATGGAGTCCTCGCCATTCAAGGACCTGATCCATGCCCTCGCCACAGCCCAGCAGAACCAGCACCAAGCACTGGTCACCCTCCGAAAGGAGCAAGAACAACGGTTCGAAGCCTTGGTGCTGGCCCAAGAGGAAGACTGCTAGGCATTCTGGCACCTGCTCACATCGGTGGGGCCCATGACTGCCACCGGAGTGGACCCTCCCCACCTCACCCTAACAAAGATGGGTCTGCACGACGATCCGGAAGTCTTCATTGCACTCTTCGAGCAAGCAGCGGAGGCGTGCGGTTGGCTGGTCGACCAGCGGGCAGCGCGCCTCCTCCCCCTGCTGATGTTCCACGCTGCAGCTCCCCACCGACAGCCGGTTCATGTACATGGACCTCTGATGAGCCATCCTCCAGAGTGTCTGGTGCTCCCCAGAGCAACAACGGCAGCGCTTCCGCTTGCTGCGCTTGGAGGAGGTTGGCCGACCGTTCGCGTTCAGGCAACAACTCCAGGATGCCTGCCGGCGGTGGCTGAGGGCAGACGACCGCGATGCCGAGGGAGTGATCGACCTGGTGACACTGGAGCAATTTGTCACGTGACTTCCGGAAGGAACGGCGGAGTGGGTCCAGTGTCATCGCCCGGCATCGGTGGACCCAGGTGAGTGATGTCTATAACACCATTGCAGAGGGAGAGCCTGGGCCGGTGTGCTGACGCTGTGGGGAGCCGGGACATCTCCAACATCAGTGCTCCACGATGGAGGTGGGCGCAGTGGTCCGGGTCCCTGACATGTCAGAAACCACCCTTGATCGGGCTGGAGCATATCATATATGCTCCAAGGGGATACGTACCAGGCTTTGGTGGATTCCAGCTGTAACCAGACCTCAATCCACCAAAGCCTGGTGCAAGGTGAGGCACTGGAGAAAGCACAAGTGGTGAAGATGTTGTGTGTGCATGGGGATGTTCACAACTACCCTTTGGTGTCTGTCCACATTCTATTTTGAGGGGAAAAGCATAGCGTAAAGGCGGCGGTTAACCCTCGTCTCACCCACTCGCTGATTTTGGGGACTGATTGGCCGGGTTTTAAGTAGTTAATGATGCACATAGTAAGGTGTGGGTCCTGCAGTAATCCTTCTGGGGAATGCCCCGGAGTAGCATTGGTGGGAGAAGCTGTCACAGAGCCATCTACATCAGCACTTCGTCACAGCGATACGTGGAGTGAGGAGCTCCCCGCCCCTCCTCCCTCTCTTGGGGATTCCCTTGGGGATTTCCCATTAGAGCAGTCATGAGACAGGACTCTGCAGCATGCATTTGACCAAGTGAGAGTAATTGATGGTCAAATTCTCCAGCCAAATGCAACGCCGGCCTTCCCCTACTTTGCTATTATTAAGGATAGGTTATACCGAGTGACGCAGGACACTCCAACTGGTGAAAAGATAACACAGTTATTAATTCCAAAGAGCCGCCGGGAACTCATATTCCAGGCGGCTCACTTTAATCCCATGGCCGGACACTTAGGGCAGGATAAAACACTAGCCCGAATAATGGCCCGGTTCTATTGGCGAGGGATTTGCAGGGATGTCTGTCGGTGGTGTGCGGCATGCCACAAATGACAATTAGTAAATCCTGTGGCCACTCCAAAAGTGCCTTTGCACCCTCTCCCTTTAATTGAGACCCCTTTTGAAAGAATTGGGATGGATCTCGTTGGGCCATTAGATCGGTCAGCATGGGAATATCGCTTTATTTTAGTTCTGGTGGACTATGCAATGCGATATCCAGAAGCAGTGCCTCTGTGCAATATCTCAGCATGCAGTATTGCAGAGGCACTCTTCCACTTTACCTCCCGGGTCAGGATTCCGAAAGAAATCCTGATAGACCAAGGCACTACATTCATGTCATGCACGCTGCACGAGCTGTATGGGCTACTGGGGATTAAACCGATCCGCACCAGCATCTATCATCCACAAACTGACAGCTTAGTGGAATGTTTTAATCGAACTCTCAAAAATATAATTCAGAAGTTCGTAAGCGAAGATGCACATAATTGGGATAAGTGGCTCGAGCCCCTGTTATTTGCAGTACAAGAGGTCCCGCAAGCCTCCACAGGTTTTTCACCATTTGAATTATTATATGGGCGTAAGCCATGTGGCATTTTGGACATGCTATGTGAAAATTGGAAGGAGGGACCTTCACCTAGTAAGAATGAAATTCAATATGTTATCGACCTGCACACCAAACTCCACACACTCACGCACTTAACCCAGGAGAATTTGTGGCAGGCGCAAGAACGTCAAGTCTGACTCTACGACAGGGGCACACGCCTGAGGGAGTTCACACCGGGAGACAAAGTACTCATATTACTGCCCACGTCAAGCTCCAAATTGGTTGCCAAGTGGCAAGGGCCCTTCGAGGTCACACAGCGAGTCGGAGACGTTGACTATGAGGTGAGGTGAACAGACAGGGGTGGGGCATTGCAAATTTGCCACCTCAATCTATTAGAATGTTGGAATGAGGAGGTCCCTGTGGCATTGGTGTCAGTAATCCTGGAGAAGGCGGAGCTGGGGCTGGAAGTTCAAAAAAGAAAATTGACATCGCCCACCACTCTGGTCCCCTGTGAAGACCACCTCTCCCCGGCCCAACTCACAGAGGTAGCCCAGTTGCAGAAAGAATTTTCTGACGTGTTTTCTCCCCTGCCCGGCCGCACCCACCTCATAGAATACCACATTGAGACGCCTTCAGGGGTGGTAGTGTGCAGCCACCCTGACAGCCTGCCTGAACACAAAAAAAGGTGGTTCGGGATGAACTCGAAACCATGCTCGAAATGGGCATAATCGAGGAGTCCCACAGTGACTGGAGCAGCCCAGTGGTCCTGGTCCCCAAGACTGATGGATCGGTCCGGTTCTGTGTGGACTATAGGAAAGTCAACATGGTGTCTAAATTTGACGTGTACCCAATGCCTCGCATTGATGAGCTGCTCGATTGATTAGGCACTGCTTGTTTTTATTCGACACTGGATTTAATGAAGGGATATTGGCAGATCCCCTTGACTCCTCTGTTCCAAGAGAAAATGGCCTTTTCCACACTGTTTGGCTTACACCAGTTTGTCACACTTCCTTTTGGGTTGTTTGGGGAGCCCGCTATGTTCCAGCAGCTTACGGACAGGGTCCTCCGCCCCCACACCACCTACGCAGCCACATACCTTGACGATATTATCATATACAGCAATGACTGGCAGCAGCACCTCAAACACCTTAGGGCCATCCTAAATCCGCTGAGGCAGGTGGGTCTCACAGCTAACCCAAAGAAGTGTGCAATTGGGTGGGTGGAAGTACGGTATCTGGGTTTCCACTTAGGCCATGGGCAGGTGCATCCCCAAATTAAGAAGACGGCAGCGATTGTGGCCTGCCCGAGGCCCAAGACCAAAAAAGGGGTGAGACAGTTCCTGGGGCTGACTACTATCATAGGTTTATACGTAATTATTCGGACGTCACCAGCCCGCTGACTGATCTCACTAAAAAGGAAGCACCAGATCTGGTCCAGTGGACAGAGCAATGCCAACAGGCTTTCTCTAGGGTAAAGGCTGCACTGTGTGGGGGGCCACTGTTACACTCCCCTGACTTTTATTTCCCCTTTATTTTAAAGATAGATGTATCAAACAGAGGGCTGGGGACTGTTCTGTCCCAGAAGGTGGAGGGGGAGGAGTGTCCTGTGCTGTACCTAATCTGGAAGCTGTCAATGCGGGAAGGCAGGTACAGCACGATAGAGAAAGAGTGCCTAGACATCAAGTGGGCAGTCCTTGCCCTCTGGTACTACCTACTGGGACGCCCTTTCACCCTCTGTTCGGACCACACACCCCTCCAGTGACTCCACCGCATGAAGGATGCCAACGTGTGGATCACCCATTGGTATCTTGCCCTCTAGCCATTTAATTTCGAGGTGGTCCACAGGCTGGGGGCGCAGATGGTGGTGGCGGACTTCCTGTCCCGTCAAGGGGATGGGGGGAGGGGAGTCAGGTTCAGGCTGGACAGCTCCCCGGCCTGAGCCGGGCGGTGGGGGTATGTGGCAGCGGGGGCATGGCTGAGCATCAGTCTGTGAATGGAAGGCGGAGTCAGGGAAGGTGAGTGGTTGTGTCACAACACCTGTTGTCAATTAATGTGTGTTTGTGTGTCTCCTCAAGTGACCACGCCCTATAAAAGGAGAGTGAGAAGGGGAGGTTGGCGATGAGGGCTCGAAAATAGCCTGTGTGTGAGAGAGAGTTTGAGTTGTGTGCTGAAAAGCAGCAATAAAGAAAATAATTAAGAATGCAAATAACTGCCTGCCATGCTTCTGTGCTCCACCCACATCAGGGTCTCTCTACACACATGTTTTTGGAATGTAGGAAGAAACCTGCACAAGGGAAAAAATGCAAACTCCAGAAAGAAAAGCCGAAGTTGACCAGCAGATTCAAACCCAGAACCAGCTCCAGCAGGTAAACAGAATTGGTGAAACTCCAAATTTAATGTACGGCTATCTCTGCTGACCACGACCCTGAAATAACCACAAGCTGTTCAGCATGCACAATGGGAGAGCCCTAAATGTGGGTCTGGTAAGCTTAGCATTGTTTCCAGGATGCCAGTATTCAACTCAATGGAATTTCCTTGAATAATGACAATGGATTTTCCAACTTCATATGAGGGCAATGAATTCTGAAAGGATTCCTGCTACAGTCCAAATTTTATCCTGAAAGCCTTGAGGACCCTCAGCCTGATAAGATTGAGTGGCTGATGTTAATTCTGTCTCAGCTTATTGGCAGAGCACACTAATGAGGTAAAAACCTGATTCTGCCTCTGCCAGCAAGTTCAAGCCGAAGGCCAAATAGTGGCCTTGCCTGCCAAGCTTAAGCTGCAGATTGACAGGGTGTTGGACTTTGCCCTATCGACATATTTTGTTGATTGCCTGAAGAAATTTTTGACCCTGCTTCACATTTTCGATTCTTAACCTCAACTTAATAAACTTCAATTGCAATTGTCTCTGCGACCTGACAGCCTGATGGCTACAATTTAAGCACAGAGATATTGAGATGACAGCCAATTAAGTTGCATGCTGGAGTTTACACCACAAGACATCTAGATTGGGATTTATAATGTGCATTTTTCCCCAATTAATATCCATCCATTATCTGTAGCTGCTTATCCTGTTCTACAGGGTCGCAGGCAAGCTGGAGCCTATCCCAGCTGACTATGCGCAAGAGGTGAGGTACACCCTGGACAAATTGCCAGGTTATCGCAGGGCTGACACAGAGACAAACAACCATTCACATTCACACCTACGGTCAATTTAGAGCCACCAATTCACCTAACCTACATGTTTTTGGACTGTGGGGGGAAACCGGAGCACCCAGAGGAAACCCACACAGACATGGGGAGAACATGCAAACTCCACACAGAAAGGCCCTCGCCAGCCACTGGGCTTGAAACCAGGACCTTCTTGCTGTGAGGCAACAGTGCTAACCATTACACCACCATGCCACCCCCTCCCCCCCTTAATAATGTTATTTTAATCATTTTCAGTGGAAATATCAGAGGCATTTTATGGCAAAACTTATTAATGTGGAAAGATTGTTTGATGGCAAATTGTGCCTTAAATGATTAAATCACAAATATCACAGCTGCTACTACTACTGTCTGAAATCCACATGGGGGACATAAGAAAGGATTAGAATATATGGTTAGAACAGCAGCTCCAAAACAACAGCAAGCATCATGGGCATACAATATTTAACCTTATATTTTGAAGGGACATGTAAAAGGTTTTATATATATATATATATATATATATATATATATATATATATATATATATATATATATATATATATACAACCCCGATTCCAAAAAAGTTGGGACAAAGTACAAATTGTAAATAAAAACAGAATGCAATAATTTACAAATCTCAAAAACTGATATTGTATTCACAATAGAACATAGACAACATATCAAATGTCGAAAGCGAGACATTTTGAAATTTCATGCCAAATATTGGCTCATTTGAAATTTCATGACAGCAACACATCTCAAAAAAGTTGGGACAGGGGCAATAAGAGGCTGGAAAAGTTAAAGGTACAAAAAAGGAACAGCTGGAGGACCAAATTGCAACTCATTAGGTCAATTGGCAATAGGTTATTAACATGACTGGGTATAAAAAGAGCATCTTGGAGTGGCAGCGGCTCTCAGAAGTAAAGATGGGAAGAGGATCACCAATCCCCCTAATTCTGTGCCGACAAATAGTGGAACAATATCAGAAAGGAGTTCGACAGTGTAAAATTGCAAAGAGTTTGAACATATCATCATCTACAGTGCATAATATCATCAAAAGATTCAGAGAATCTGGAAGAATCTCTGTACGTAAGGGTCAAGGCCGGAAAACCATACTGGGTGCCCGTGATCTTCGGGCCCTTAGATGGCACTGCATCACATACAGGCATGCTTCTGTATTGGAAATCACAAAATGGGCTCTGGAATATTTCCAGAGAACATTATCTGTGAAAACAATTCACCGTGCCATCCACCGTTGCCAGCTAAAACTCTATAGTTCAAAGAAGAAGCCGTATCTAAACATGATCCAGAAGCGCAGACGTCTTCTCTGGGCCAAGGCTCATTTAAAATGAACTGCAGCAAAGTGGAAAACTGTTCTGTGGTCAGATGAATCAATATTTGAAGTTCTTTATGGAAATCAGGGACGCTGTGTCATTCGGACTAAAGAGGAGAAGGACGACCCAAGTTGTTATCGGCGCTCAGTTCAGAAGCCTGCATCTCTGATGGTATGGGGTTGCATTAATGCATGTGGCATGGGCAGCTTACACATCTGGAAAGACACCATCAATGCTGAAAGGTATATCCAGGTTCTAGAGCAACATATGCTCCCATCCAGATGACGTCTCTTTCAGGGAAGACCTTGCATTTTCCAACATGACAATGCCAAACCACATACTGCATCAATTACAGCATCATGGCTGCGTAGAAGAAGGGTCCGGGTACTGAACTGGCCAGCCTGCAGTCCAGATCTTTCACCCATAGAAAACATTTGGCGCATCATAAAATGGAAGATACGACAAAATAGACCTAAGACAGTTGAGCAACTAGAATCCTACATTTAACAAGAATGGGTTAACATTCCTATCCCTAAACTTGAGCAACTTGTCTCCTCAGTCCCCAGATGTTTACAGACTGTTGTAAAGAGAAAAGGGGATGTCTCACAGTGGTAAACATGGCCTTGTCCCAACTTTTTTGAGATGTATTGTTGTCATGGAATTTAAAATCACCTAATTTTTCTCTTTAAATGATACATTTTCTCAGTTTAAACATTTGATATATCATCTATGTTCTATTCTGAATAAAATATGGAATTTTGAAACTTCCACATCATCGCATTCCATTTTTATTTACAATTTGTACTTTGTCCCAACTTTTTTGGAATCGGGGTTGTGTGTGTGTGTGTGTATATATATATATATATATATATATATATATATATATATATATATATATATTTATATATATATATATATTACACGGTGTATATATATATATAGGTATATATATATATATATATATATATATATATATATATATATATAGTGCTCAGCATAAATGAGTACACCCCCTTTGAAAAGTAACATTTTAAATAATATCTCAATGAACACAAACAATATCCAAAATGTTGAAAAGACAAAGTTTAATATAACATCTGTTTAACTTATAACGTGAAAGTAAGGTTAATAATACAAACTTAGATTACACGTTTTTCAGTTTTACTCAAATTAGTGTGGTGCAAAAATGAGTACACCCCACAACAAATACTACTACATCTAGTACTTTGTATGGCCTCCATGACTTTTAATGTCAGCACCAAGTCTTCTAGGCATGGAACAAACAAGTTGGCAACATTTTGCAACATCAATCTTTTTCCATTCTTCAACAATGACCTCTTTTAGTGACTGGATGCTGGATGGAGAGTGATGCTCAACTTGTCTCTTCAGAATTCCCCATAGGTGTTCAATTGGGTTCAGATCAGGAGATATACTTGGCCTGTCACTTTCACCCTGTTCTTCTTCAGAAATCCAACAGTGGCCTTAGATGTGTGTATTGGATCATCGTCATGTTGGAAAAGTGCACCACGACCAAGGGCACGGAGTGATGGTAGCATCTTCTCTTTCAGTATAGAGCAATACATCTGTGAATTCATGATGCCATCAATGAAATGCAGCTCCCCGACACCAGCAGCACTCATGTAGCCCTACATAAGGACACTGCCACCACCATGTTTCACTGTAGGCACCATGCATTTTTCTTTGTATTCTTCACCTTTGCAATGCCATTCAGTTTTGAAGCCATCAGTTCCAAAAACATTTATCTTGGTCTCATCACTCCAGAGTATAGAGTCCCAGTAGTCTTCATCTTTGTCACCATGGGCCCTGGCAAACTCTAGGTGGGCTTTTTGTGCCTGGGCTTTAGGAGAGACTTCTTTCATGGACGGCATCCATGCATGCCATTCCTTTGCAGTGTATGTCGTATTGTGTCATGGGAAATAGTCACCCCAGTTTGGCTTTCTATTTCTTTAGATAACTGCAGTGAACATGGGTGGCACGGTGGTGTAGTGGTTAGCACTGTCTCCTCACAGCAAGAAGGTCCGGGTTCAAGCCCTGTGGCTGGCAAGGGCCTTTCTGGGTGGAGTTTGCATGTTCTCCCTGTGTCTGCATGGGCTTCCTCCGGGTGCTCCAGTTTCCCCCACAGTCCAAAGACATGCAGGTTAGGTTAACTGGTGACTCTCAATTGACCGTAGGTGTGAATGTGAGTGTGAATGGTTGTCTGTGTCTATGTGTCAGCCCTGTGATGACCTGGCGACTTGTCCAGGGTGTACCCCGCCTTTTGCCCGTAGTCAGTTGGCATAGGCTCCAGCTTGCCTGCGACCCTGTAGAACAGGATAAAGTGGTTAGAGATAATGAGATGAGATGAGACTGCAGTGAACTTGCATGCCGATTTTCTTCAACCATTCTCATCAGAAGATGCTCCTGTTGAGGTGTTAACTTCCGTGGACGACCTGGACGTCTCTGTGAGATGGTTGCAGTTCCATCTTTCTTAAAATTTTGTACCACTTTTGCTAGAGTATTCTGATGGATAAGTAACGCTTTGCTGATCTTCTTGTAGCCTTCACCTTTGTGGTGTAAAGAAATTATTTTCTTTGGGGAAACCTGAAGAGAAAAGTTGAGCATCACTCTCCATCCAGCATCCAGTCACTAAAAGAGGTCATTGTTGAAGAATCTAAAAAGATTGATGTTGCAAAATGTCACCAACTTGTTCATTCCATGCCGAGAAGACTTGGTGCTGTCATTGAAAAATCATGGAGGACATACAAAGTACTAGATGTAATAGTTTTTGTTGTGGGGTGTACTCAGTTTTGCACCACCCTAATTTGAGTAAAACTGAAAAATGTGTAATCTAAGTTTATATTATTAACCTTACTTTCACGTTATAGGTTAAACAGATGTTATATTAAACTTTGTCTTTTCAACATTTTGGAAATTGTTTGTGTTCATTGAGATATTGTTTAAAATGTTACTTTTCAAAGGGGGTGTACTCATTTATGCTGAGCACTATATATATATATATATATATATATATATACAGGGTGCGATTTGTCAAAAAAACAGAATGGGGGGATGTTTTTTTTTTTTTAAATCATGAAACGTCACAAAATTAAGGTAACAATAGGCTAACAGCTCAGTAACATCCGATGATATCAAATGAATAACACTAAATGAAAACGAACACTAAACCAGAGATAGTAAATTCATCTTCCTATCTCTCTGACTAAATACACGAACACTAACACACAATAAAGTTCGCATTGCTTGCCGCATTGCTGTGATGTTTTTCTCCCTCCAGATTAAATGGACAGTGACTCGAAAATCACTAAAATACATGAATAATAAATGAACAGTTTGCTCTGATGGCGCAGTTCACATTGTGCACAGCTTTCCGATTTAAACTGTTTTTTTCTCATCCTTATACTTCCTGTTTCATGGACTGTAACGGATTTGCTTATTTAGTAATTTTAATACAGAATTTACTTTGAAATTATAATCAGACACTCCAACGCCCCCCCTAAAAAAAAAAAAAATCTCGGCCGTGAAAAAGGCGGCATCCGCCAAAAGGCACACTGTTTGCATCCCAGCAGATACATTGATACATTGTAGATAATAACAATATCTTTGCGTTCTATAAGAACGCAAAGATATTGTGATTATCTACAATGTATCTATTTGCTGGGGATGTTCATGAACATCAAAGCTGCCACTTCGGGTCATTTTGAAAGTGAGTGCAATGTAGACCACAGAAAACTGTGTCACAACATGCCTGTCATGTCAACTTTTTTTTTGGTTTGTTTGTTTTATTGACGGGGTTGTCCCCGAGGATTTTTTTTTCAGCAGAGATAAAAACCAGAGGGGGGGATGATCCCCCCCATCCCCCCCAGCAAATCGCACCCAGTATATATATATATATATATATATATATATATATATATATATATATATATATATATATATATTTTTTTTTTTTTTTTTTTAATTAAAGATACATTTGTTATAATATCATAGACTGTCTGCGAATACCATGTCATCAGAAGATTATAGTTGGGGGAAATAGTTGGCCTCCCCTCCATTTGTCCATCTCTAAGTACAGTGGTGCTTGAAAGTTTGTGAACCCTTTAGAATTTTCAATATTTCTGCATAAACATGACCGAAAACAACATCAGATTTTCACACAAGTCCAAAAAGTAGATAAAGAGAACCCAGTTAAACAAATGAGACAAAAATATTATACTTGGTCATTTATTTATTGAGGAAAATTATCCAATATTACGTACCTGTGAGTGGCAAAAGTATGTGAACCTTTAGGATTAGCAGTTAATTTGAAGGTGAAATTAGAGTCAGGTGTTTCAATCAATGGTATGACAATCAGGTGTGAGTGGGCACCCTGTTTTATTTAAAGAACAGGGATCTATCAAAGTCTGATCTTCACAACACATGTTTATGGAAGTGTATCATGGCACGAACAAAGGAGATATCTGACGACATCAGAAAAAGCATTGTTGATGCTCATCAGGCTGGAAAAGTTTACAAAACTATCTCTAAAGAGTTTGGACTCCACCAATCCACAGTCAGACAGATTGTGTACAAATGGAGGAAATGCAAGACCATGGTTACCCTCCCCAGGAGTGGTCGACCAACAAAGATCACTCAAAGAGCAAGGTGTTTAATAATCAGTGAGGTCACACAGGACCCAAGGGTAATGTCTAAGCAACTGAAGGCCTCGCTCTCATTGGCTAATGTTAATGTTCATGAGTCCACCATCAGGAGAACACTGAACAACAATGGTGTGCATGGCAGGGTTGCAAGGAGAAAGCCACTGATTTCTAAAAAGAACATTGCTGCTCATCTGCAGTTTGCTAAAGATCATATGGATAAGCCAGAAGGCTATAGGAAAAATGTTTTGTGGATGGATGAGACCAAAATAGAACTTTTTGGTTTAAATGAGAAGCATTATGTTTGGAGAAAGGAAAACACTGCATTCCAGCATAAGAACCTTATCCAATCTGTGAAACATGGTGGTGGTAGTATCATGGTGTGGTAGCGGGGGCATGGTCAAGCATCGGTCTGTGACCGGAGGGTGGAGTCAGTCAAGGTAAGTGGCAGAATCACTGCACCTGATGTCAATTAACCTGTGTTTGTGTGTCTTCCCCAGTCACCGCGCCCTATATAAGGAGAGAGAGAGCAGAAGAAGTGAGCTCTCTCCCCAACCAGACAAATGATGTGTGTGTGCGTGTCTGTGGTACTGGGAGATTGTGAAGGCTGAAAAGCTAAAAATAAAGAGTTTTGAAAACTCAGTTCTGGCCTGCCATACTTCTGTGCTCCACCCACGCAGTCAAAGTCTTACACATGGTTTGGGCCTGTTTTGCTGCATCTGGCCAGGATGGCTTGCCATCATTGACTGAACAATGAATTCTGGATTATACCAATGAATTCTAAAGGAAAATGTCAGGACATCTGTCCATGAACTGAATCTCGAGAGAAGGTTGGTCATGCAGCAAGACAGTGACCCTAAGCACACAAGTCGTTCTACCAAAGAATGGTTAAAGAAGAATAAAGTTCATGTTTTGGAATGGCCAAGTCAAAGTCCTGACCTTAATCCAATTGAAAAGTTGTGGAAGGACCTGAAGCCAGCAGTTGATGTGAGGAAACCCACCAACATCCCAGAGTTGAAGCTGTTCTGTATGGAGGAATGGGCTAAAATTCCTGCAAGCCGATGTGCAGGACTGATCAACAGTTACCAGAAATGTTTAGTTGCAGTTATTGCTGCACAATGGGGTCACAACAGATACTGAAAGCAAAGGTTCACATACTTTTTCCACTCATAGATATGTGATATTAGATCATTTTCCTCAATAAATAAATGACCAAGTATAATATTTTTGTCTCATTTCGTTAACTGGGTTCTTTTTATCTAATTTTAGGATGTGTGAAAATCTGATGATGTTTTAGGTCATATTTATGCAGAAATATAGACAATTTTAAAGGGTTCCACACACAAAGGGATGCTAGAAGTAAAGCTATAAATACGTGTTTGGCACAGATCATTATATTTGTTCTGTTTGAAATCATTTCAGGCTTTACTATACTTTCATATCGTTTGCAGAATATACCACCCACTGCACAAAAAATATGCGGCATGCTGATTTTCACACTTCTTCCAGTTTTTAATCCGATTATATATGGAATGAAAACAAGAGAAATCAGAAATTCATTCATCATAGTTTTGAAAAAGCAAAAGGGAGCATTTAAATAATTTTGAAAGAAAAGGGTTTGTTTGTTTGTTTGTTTGTTTGTTTGTTTGTTTGTTTGTTTTGTATGAGCATATCACTCAGTTTATTTTTGTTTGGTCGGTATGACCTCTTTAAATGTATAATTCAAACAAACACATAAAAGATCAATTTTCTTTTTGTCTACCCTGGGTATATTTTGATCTACTTATTTCCTCTGAACGAATCTGAATTCATGCTAAATCAGATAATATTTGTGAAAATGAATGGACTTGCCCTCCCCAATAGAAATATATGAATAAATTTTTTTCAGAAACAAAATTAAGCAAATGGTTCTTTGTTCATGTTGCATATTAAACATGCTTTGTTTGGAATTGGAGGTATAAATGTCCACATATACATTAGCTTTTGACATCCATATTGCATCCCTCTACCATTGACATTTGAATAGTTGTGTAGTAAAAGTTGTTTGTAGGTTAAAGGAAAGGTTCAGTCCACTTTTCCACTTTTAGGGTGTTCACTCATGTGTAAGCACTCTAATTCTTTCCCTCTGTGGTGACAATAAATGTGCAAGGCCTAATGTTTATTTGGCTTTCACAGATATTTCATGTACAGTAGGTCATCAAGTGATTTGAACATGCAGGACTTAAACAACAGATGACGATCCGATCCAAAAGTCAATGTCCATATAACAAGCATGGCACAGTAATCAAGCCAGAAGATGATACCAGAGGCCAGAGGGTACTTTAAAACACAAACCAGGAAGCAAGGCAAGGGTCAAACACAGCAAGACAAATGATACAAATAGCTCAAAACTTACACAGTGTGACACTTTCTTGTCACGCTGGTTCGCATGGTTCACAAGTAACTTGTTTGTTTTTATTTGTAATGAATAATATAATTCAATCACAAATTTAGTAGCTGTGTAACTTAGCAGATTTATTTTCAGGCTGGTTAATCTAAAGCATGTGCATCAATGCTGCAGTTTAAATCAAGAAAATATATTTTTTTAATTATTATTTTTGAAGTGAAATTCAAATGTAATGACTTAGAGAGCTAAGTCAGCAGAAAGATATTTATTTCAGGCAACTGAAATAATCCAAGGAAGCAAATAACCCTTAACAAGAGCAAACATTATCATGTAGATTTTATTGATGAGTTACAAATTTTATCAGTGATCCAGTTCCAACAAGTTGCAATGACCATTCGGGGTAGCTTGAATGTAATCAAAAGTTATGCATTAAACAGAACAGTCAGTAACTGAAATATGTTCTTTCATTATCTTTTTTTTTCCATAACATGTTTTTGTTCTTTCTTTCTTTTCTCACTGGGATTGCAATTGAGAATGAAACAGACTGATTCTAAGATGTTAGATTTCCATTTTTAAGATTCCATAACGGGAGACACGGTGGTGTAGTGGTTAGCGATGTCACCTCACAGCAAGAAGGTCTGGGTTCCAGCCCCGTGAAAGGCAAGGGCCTTTCTGTGCGGAGTTTGCATGTTTTCCTCGTGTCCATGTGGGTTTGCTCCGGTTTCCCCCCACAGTCCAAAGACATGCAGGTTAGGTTAACTGGTGACTCTAAATTGACCGTAGGTGTGAATGTGAGTGTGAATGGTTGTCTGTGTCTATGTGTCAGCCCTGTGATGACCTGGCGACTTGTCCAGGGTGTATCCTGCCTTTTGCCCATAGTCAGCTGGGATCGGCTCCAGCTTGCCTGCGACCCTGTAGAACAGGATAAAGCGGCTAGAGATAATGAGATGAGATATATATCAGTGTTCTCCCAAGGATTAAAATAAAACCCTTAGTTTTGGGTTCCCACAGGACACCCTGTGGGGTCCATATGGTGGAGAGTACATAGATGAGCAGGGGAGAGTATGAGAGGGGGGTATTGTTGGAGGAGTCCAGGGGGCCTTCACTGGAAATTTTTGAAAAAAGGGACGCATCTGGTGGCCTCTGGTGACTTTTACGAGCATTTTATGGTGGTACTGACACTGTCACTTTTTACTTTTAACATGGTTGAAATGACTGCTACCGGTATAACAAGTGGAAGTCTGTGATGCTGTGTTTTGCAGCATGGGGTTCACATGAAAAATAAATAAAGTCATCATCTGACAACAATGCAGTATATAATAATGTTTGGTTTTTTTTTTCTTTTTTCTTTTACCTGAACCACTGCCAGAACACTACAAACCAAAAATTTAAATGAATTCTGTTGCAGTTAGAAAAAAAAAAAACCCTGCAGACTGAATTTACTGCACAAATGGCCTTTATACTTAGACCTACTTAGTATTTCAAATACCAAAAGCACCTTAGAATAAACAACATGCCCAACCAACAATAGTGCTACTAGTACATGTAATTATTGCATTAATTAATAATGTAATTAGTGTACCATCCACTATTAGGTAAAATTAAAATACAATCTTACAATATTGTTTGAATGTCTAGAGCAAGATATTTTGTTATTTTACAAAAAAATAACTTCAGATATTGTTTTAACAATATTAAGCATTACTGCATAGATTACAGAGTGCAAATAGCTGTGTAATCAGATGTGCTTGGGTTTGCTGAGACATGGAGGGCCGGCAACACCATCTAGCCCATAATTCAGGTAGGTGTCCTTTGAGAGTAAATGCTTTGGCTTTCGCAACATCCATTCTCAAAAGCTGATGTTGGGAAAAAATCTTTAAACAAAGAATGTTTTCTTGCTTTTGTAGTTTTTTTTTTTTTAAAGGCCAAGAGAAATGTATCTCTTTCCTCCTTGGATAATAATAGTAAAAGTCCTGACAATGAAAACTTATCATTGAAACCCACATCGTAAATGTCGGGAACATTCAGAATTTGTTGAGTTTAAATTTCCCGCCGGGTGGCACGGTGGTGTAGTAGTTAGCGCTTTCGCCTCACAGCAAGAAGGTCCAGGTTCGAGCCCTGTGGCCAGCGAGGGCCTTTCTGTGCAGAGTTTGTATGTTCTCCCCGTGTCTGCGTGGGTTTCCTCCGGGTGCTCCGGTTTCCCCCACAGTCCAAAGACATGCAGGTTAGGTTAACTGTGACTCTAAATTGACCGTAGGTGTGAATGTGAATGGTTGTCTGTGTCTATGTGTCAGCCCTGTGATGACCTGGTGACTTGTCCAGGGTGTACCCCGCCTTTCGCCCATAGTCAGCTGGCATAGGCTCCAGCTTGCCTGCGACCCTTTAGAACAGGATAAAGCAGCTAGAGATAATGAGACGAGATGAGACTGCAGTGAACTTGTATGCCGATTTTCTTCAACCATTCTCATCAGAAGATGCTCCTGTTGAGGTGTTAACCTCCGTGGATGACCTGGACATCTCTGTGAGATGGTTGCAGTTCCATCTTTCTTAATTTTTGTACCACTTTTGCTACAGTATTCTGACTGATAAGTAACGCTTTGCTGATCTTCTTGTAGCCTTCACCTTTGTGGTGTAAATAAATTATTTTCTTTGGGGAAATCTGAAGAGAAAAGTTGAGCATCACTCTCCATCCAACATCTAGTCACTCAAAGAGGTCATTGTTGAAGAATCTAAAAAGATTGATGTTGCAAAATGTCGCCAACTTGTTCATTCCATGCCGAGAAGACTTCGTGCTGTCATTGAAAATCATGGAGGACATACAAAGTACTAGATGTAGTAGTTTTTTTTGTGGGGTGTACTCATTTTTGCACCACCCTAATTTGAGTAAAACTGAAAAATATGTAATCTAAGTTTATATTATTAACCTTACTTTCACGTTATAAGTGTGGCAGCGGGGGCATGGTCAAGCGCCAGTCTGTGACAGGAGGGCGGAGTCAGGGGAGGTAAGTGGCAGAATCACTACACCTGAGAGCTATTAACCTGTGTTTGTGTGTCTTCCCAGTGACCGCACCCTACTTAAGGAGGGAGAGTGAGAGCAGAGGGTCTCTTCCCCGAACCAGATTCCAGTCGTGTGTGTTTCTGTTTGGTTTAAGGATTGTTAGACTGAAAAGTGTGGCAATAAAATCCCTAGTTCCGAACCTGATCTCTGTCCTGCCGTCTTCTGTGCTCCATCCTTCCACACGAACCGCTACAGTGGTGCTGAAACCTGGGACCTGGAGCACAGATGCCAAACCGCCCCATGGAGTATTCCCCGTTCGCCGACCTGGTCCATGCCCTCGCCACGGCCCAGCAAAGTCAGCACCAGGCGCTAGTCATGCTCCGTAAGGAGCAGGATCAGCGCTTCGAGGCCCTGGTGTTGGCCCAGCAAGAGGATCGACAGGCGTTCCGGCACCTCCTCGCGTCGGTGGGAACTACTGATGCTTCCACCGCGGGCCCGTCCCCCCCCACCCTGACCAAGATGGGCCTGCAGGATGACCCCGAGGCTTTCATCATGCTCTTTGAGCAAGTCACGGAGACCTCGGGGTGGCCGATGGATCAGCGCGCGGCGCGCCTCCTCCCCCTGCTAATGGGAGAGGTGCAGCTGGCCACGCTACAGCTCCCCGCCGACCGCTGGCTGGCCTATGCGGACCTTCGCCGGGCCATCCTCCAGCGTGTGGGGCGCACTCCTGAACAGCAGCACCAGCGCTTCTGCGCTCTCTGCTTGGAGGAAGTCGGCCGGCCGTTCGCGTTTGGCCAGCAACTCCGGGATGCCTGCTGGTGGTGGCTGAGGGCCGACAACCGCAACGCCGAGGGGATCGTCGACCAAGTGGTACTGGAGCAGTTCATCGCGTGCTTGCCAACAGGAACTGCGGAGTGGGTCCAGTGCCACCGCCCGGCGTCGCTGGATCAGGCCATCAAGCTGACGGAGGACCATTTGGCGGCTGTTTCGGTGGCAGGACAGCAGACAGCCTCTTCTCTTCTCTCCTCTCTCTCTCTCTCTCTCTCTCTCCCCCTCCTCCTGTGTCCCGTCCTCGCCCCATTCCCCCACCACGGAGTCGGGGGCTGGCACCATCCCAGCCGGCCCGCCACACCCGCGGTGCCCTCCCGTTTCTCCCCTCTGTGTCTGTCTCTCCCCCCCCTCAGGTGAGTGAGCCCCAGAACACTGGTGCAGAGAGGAAGCCCGGGCCGGTTTGCTGGCGCTGCGGGGAGACGGGCCACCTCCAACAGCAGTGCACGGCAATGGAGGTGGGCACGGTGGTTTGGATCGCCGACACGCCAGAGGCCGCCCTCGATCGGGCCAGAGCATATCACATACTGGTGAGTATTCAAGGGGGTACATATCAGGCGTTGGTGGATTCCGGTTGTAATCAAACCTCAATTCACCAAAGTCTGGTGCAAAATGAGGCATTGGGGGGAGCACAGGGGGTGAAGGTGTTGTGTGTGCACGGGGATGTTCACTGCTACCCTTTGGTGTCAGTCCACATTTTTTTCTGAGGTGAAAAATGCATAGTAAAGGCGGCGATTAATCCTCGCCTCACCCACTCAATAATTTTGGGGACTGATTGGCCAGGATTCGGGGAATTGATGAGCCATTTAGTGGAGAGTGGGTCCTGCCATACGTCAGCAGGGGGAGGTCCCAGTGTCGCCTTGGCGGGAGCAGCTGTCACAGAGCCGTCTACGTCATCTCCGCATCAGAGTGAGGAGCAGCAGGCTCCTCCTCTCTCTCTCGGGGAATCCCTTGTGGATTTCCTGTTAGAACAGTCACGAGACAAGACTCTGCGGCATGCGTTTGACCAAGTGAGAGTAATCGATGGTCAAATGCTCCCGCCAAACGCCACCCCGTCCTTCCCCTATTTCTCTATTATGAAGGATAGATTATACTGAGTGACACAGGACACTCAGACGAAAGAGCAAGTCACGCAGCTTTTAATTCCAAAGAGCCACCGGGAATTGGTGTTCCAGGCGGCTCATTTTAATCCCATGGCTGGACACCTAGGGTAGGATAAGACACAAGCCCGAATAATGGCCCAATTCCATTGGCCGGGGATTCACGGCAATGTTCGTAGGTGGTGTACGGTGTGCCGTGAATGCCAGTTAGTAAATCCAGCGGCCATTCCAAAAGCACCTTTGCTCCCTCTACCATTAATCGAGACCCCGTTTGAAAGAGTTGGGATGGATCTCGTTGGGCCATTAGATCGGTCGACACGAGGGTACCGCTTTATATTAGTTCTGGTGGACTATGCAACGCGATACCCGGAAGCAGTGCCTCTGCGCAATATCTCAGCACGCAGTATTGTGGAAGCGCTCTTCCGCATTATCTCCCGAGTTGGAATCCCGAAAGAGATTCTGACTGATCAAGGCACCATGTTTATGTCACGGACACTGCACGAACTGTATGGGTTATTGGGGATTAAGCCGATCTGCACCAGCGTGTATCACCCACAAACAGACGGTTTAGTGGAACGGTTCAACCGCACCCTCAAGAATATAATTAAAAAATTCGTAAGTGAGGACGCATGTAATTGGGATAAGTGGCTCGAGCCCTTGCTGTTTTCAGTGCGAGAGGTCCCCCCAAGCCTCCACGGGGTTCTCCCCATTCGAATTATTATATGGGCGTAAGCCGCGCGGCATTCTCGATGTGCTGCGGGACAATTGGGAGGAGGGACCTTCACAAAGCGAAAATGAAATTCAATACGTTATGGGCCTGCACGCAAAACTCCACACCCTCACCCACCTAACCCAGGAGAATTTGTGGCAGGCCCAAGAACGGCAAGCCCGCCTGTACAACAAGGGTACGCGCCTTAGAGAGTTCGCACCGGGAGATAAAGTACTCGTACTGTTGCCCACATCGAGCTCCAAATTGGTTGCCAAGTGGCAAGGACCCTTTGAGGTCACACGGCGAGTCGGGGACATCGACTACGAGGTGAGGTGAACGGACAGGGGTGGGGCGTTACAGATTTACCACCTCAACCTGCTTAAACTCTGGAATGAGGAGGTCCCCGTAGCATTGGTGTCGGTGGTTCCAGAGAAGGCAGAGCTGGGGCTGGAGGTTCAAAAAGGGGCATTGGCGTCAGGTATCCCTCCGGTCCCCTGTGGAGACCACCTCTCCCTGACCTAACTCGCGGAGGTTGCCCAGTTGCAGACCGAGTTTTCGGATGTGTTCTCACCCCTGCCCAGTCGCACTAACCTCATAGAGCACCACATAGAGATGTCCCCGGGGGTGGTAGTGCATAGCCGCCCTTACAGGCTACCCGAACACAAAAAAAAGGTGGTTCGGGAAGAACTCGAGGCCATGCTCAAAATGGGCATCGTCGAGGAGTCCCACAGTGACTGGAGCAGCCCGGTGGTCTTGGTACCCAAGGCCGACAGGTTGGTCCGGTTCTGTGTGGACTATAGAAAAGTCAACGCAGTGTCTAAATTTGACGCGTACCCAATGCCTCGGATTGATGACTTGCTCGATCGACTAGGCACGGCTCACTTTTATTCGACACTGGATTTGACAAAGGGACACTGGCAGATCCCCTTGACTCCTCTATCCCGAGAAAAAACAGCCTTTTCCACACCGTTCGGATTACACCAATTTGTCCCACTTCCGTTTGGGCTGTTTGAGGCACCCGCTATGTTTCAGCGGCTGATGGACAGGGTCCTCCGCCCCCACGTCACTTATGCGGCCGCTTACCTAGATAACATCATCGTCTATAGTAATGACTGGCCGAGGCACCTCGAACATCTGAGGGCCGTCCTTAGGTCGCTGAGGCGTGTGGGGCTCACAGCCAACCCAAAGAAGTGTGCAATTGGGTGGGTGGAAGTACGGTATCTGGGCTTCCACTTGGGCAACGGGCAGGTGCATCCCCAAATTAATAAGACGGTAGCAATTGCGGCCTGCCCGAGGCCCAAGACCAAAAAGGGGGTGAGACAGTTCCTGGGGCTGGCTGGCTATTACCGTAGGTTTATACCTAATTATTTGGACGTCACCAGCCCGCTGACTGATCTGACTAAAAAGGGGGCACCAGATCTGGTCCAGTGGACGGAGCAATGCCAGAGGGCTTTCTCTGAGGTAAAGGCTGCACTGTGTGGGGGGCCACTTTTACACTCCCCTGACTTCTCTCTCCCCTTTATGTTGCAGACCGATGCGTTGGACAGAGGGCTAGGGGCTGTTTTGTCCCAGGAGGTGGAGGGGGAGGACCGCCCAGTCTTATACATCAGCAGGAAGCTGTCGGTGCATGAGGGGCACTACAGCACCATAGAGAAAGAGTATTTGGCGATCAAGTGGGTGGTCCTCGCCCTCCATTACTACCTGCTGGGGCGCCCTTTCACCCTCTGTTCGGACCACCGCCCCTCCAGTGGCTCCACCGCATGAAGGATGCCAACGAGTGGATCACCCGTTGGTATCTGGCACTCCAACCCTTTAATTTTAAGGTGGTCCACAAGCCGGGGGCGCAAATGGTTGTGGCGGACTTCCTCTCCTGTTGGGGGGGGGGGGGGAGTCGGCTGCAGGCCGGACAGCCGCCCGGCCTGAGTCAGGCAGTGGGGGTATGTGGCAGCGGGGGCATGGTCAAGCACCGGTCTGTGACAGGAGGGCGGAGTCAGGGGAGGTAAGTGGCAGAATCACTACACCTGAGAGTAATTAACCTGTGTTTGTGTGTCTTCCCAGTGACCGTGCCCTACTTAAGGAGGGAGAGCGAGAGCAGAGGGTCTCATCCCCGAACCAGATGCCGGTTGTGTGTGTGTTTCTGTTTGGTTTAAGGATTGTTAGACTGAAAAGTGTGGCAATAAAATCCCTGATCTCTGTCCTGCCGTCTTCTGTGCTCCACTCTTTCACACGAACCGCTACAATAAGTTAAACAGATGTTATATTAAACTTTGTCTTTTCAACATTTTGGAAATTGTTTGTGTTCATTGCGATTTTGTTTAAAATGTTACTTTTCAAAAGGGGTGTACTCATGCTGAGCACTATGTGTGTATATATATATATATATATATATATTTTTTTTTTTAAATTAAAGATACATTTGTTATTATATCATAGACTGTCTGCGAATACCATGTCAACAGAAGATTATAGTTGGGGGAAATAGTTGGCCTCCCCTCCCCTCCCCTCCATTTGTCCATCTCTAAGTACAGTGGTGCTTGAAAGTTTGTGAACCCTTTAGAATTTTCGATATTTCTGCATAAACATGACCAAAAACAACATCAGATTTTCACACAAGTCCAAAAAGTAGATAAAGAGAACCCAGTTAAACAAACAAGACAAAAAATTATTCTTGGTCATTTATTTATTGAGGAAAATGATCCGATATTACATACCTGTGAGTGGCAAAAGTATGTGAACCTCTAGGATTAGCAGTTAATTTGAAGGTGAAATTAGAGTCAGGTGTTTTCAGTCAATGGGATGACAATCAGGTGTGAGTGGGCACCCTGTTTTATTTAAAGAACAGGGATCTATCAAAGTCTGATCTTCACAACACGTTTTTGGAAGTGTATCATGGCACGAACAAAGGAGATATCTGACGACCTCAGAAAAAGCATTGTTGATGCTCATCAGGCTTGAAAAGGTTACAAAACTATCTCTAAAGAGTTTGGACTCCACCAATCCACAGTCAGACAGATTGTGTACAAATGGAGGAAATTCAAGACCATTGTTACCCTCCCCAGGAGTGGTCGACCAACAAAGATCACTCCAAGAGCAAGGTGTTTAATAATCAGTGAGGTCACACAGGACCCAAGGGTAACGTCTAAGCAACTGAAGGCCTCGCTCTCATTGGCTAATGTTAATGTTCATGAGTCCACCATCAGGAGAACACTGAATAACAATGGTGTGCATGGCAGGGTTGCAAGGAGAAAGCCACTGATCTCTATAAAGAACATTGCTGCTCATCTGCAGTTTGCTAAAGATCATATGGATAAGCCAGAAGGCTACTGGAAAAATGTTTTGTGGATGGATGAGACCAAAATAGAACTTTTTGGTTTAAACGAGAAGCATTATGTTTGGAGAAAGGAAAACACTGCATTCCAGCATAAGAACTTTATCCAATCTGTGAAACATGGTCGTGGTAGTATCATGGTGTGGTAGCGGGGGCATGGTCAAGCATCGGTCTGTGACTGGAGGGTGGAGTCAGGGAAGGTAAGTGGCAGAATCACTGCACCTGATGTCAATTAACCTGTGTTTATGTCATCATCCCCAGTGACCGCACCCTATATAAGGAGAGAGAGAGCAGAAGAAGTAAGCTCTCTCCCCAACCAGACAAATGATGTGTGTGTGCGTGTCTGTGGTACTGGGAGATTGTGAAGGCTGAAAAGCTAAAAATAAAGATTTTTGAAAACTCAGTTCTGGCCTGCCATACTTCTGTGCTCCACCCACTCAAAGTCTTACACATGGTTTGGGCCTGTTTTGCTGCATCTGGGCCAGGATGGCTTGCCATCATTGACTGAACAATGAAATCTGGATTATACCAATGAATTCTAAAGGAAAATTTCAGGACATCTGTCCATGAACTGAATCTCGAGAGAAGGTTGGTCATGCAGCAAGACAATGACCCTAAGCACACAAGTCATTCTACCAAAGAATGGTTAAAGAAGAATATAGTTAAAGTTTTGGAATGGCCAATTCAAAGTCCTAACCTTAATGCAATCGAAAAGTTGTGGAAGGACCTGAAGCCAGCAGTTGATGTGAGGAAACCCACCAACATCCCAGAGTTGAAGTTGTTCTGTATGGAGGAATGGGCTAAAATTCCTGCAAGCCGATGTGCAGGACTGATCAACAGTTACCAGAAATGTTTAGTTGCAGTTATTGCTGCACAATGGGGTCACAACAGATACTGAAAGCAATGGTTCACATACTTTTGCCACTCATAGATATGTGATATTAGATCATTTTCCTCAATAAATAAATGACCACGTATAATATTTTTGTCTCATTTCGTTTACTGGGTTCTTTTTATCTAATTTTAGGATGTGTGAAAATCTGATGATGTTTTAGGTCATATTTATGCAGAAATATAGAAAATTGTAAAGGGTTCACAAACTTTCAAGCACCACTGTATGTTGTAATCCATGATATTACCTTATTCCTCTAACATTTATGGACATAATGTCTTAATATGAGCTATATATCTTAAGTTTGAGATCAGATTTAAGTTGCTTATATTCTCAGGTGACATATGAGTCACGAGACACTTGCATGGTCATGGGAGGACAGAAATGGATATAAATGGACCATGCCACATTCGTCTCTTCACAAAATTGGATATTTTGTAAGGTGAGTCTATGGGTAAAGCCATTATAAATGCAAATAAAAAAGAACATGTCCATGGACAAATCAGGAACTGTTCTGGCACCTTTTTTATGTCTTCCACAGGTTTTGAATGGAGCAACAACTTTCCAATAACACATTCAGTTTCAACCTTCAAATTGCCAGATTTGATGTTCCTCCACAAGCCATTTATCCTGTTTTTATTCTTGGAGCTCTGATCTATTTGTTTTCAGTATTCTGTAATGTAACAATTCTAGCATTGATTGTTACCCAGCAAAGCCTTCATCAACCAATGTTTTACATTATGTTCAGCCTTCCTTTGGCAGATTTAATGGCAATTACATGTGCCTTACCCAGAGTGCTTCTGGATATTGTAACCCAAACAAATACAGTCTACTATCCAACGTGTGTCCTGCAGGGGTTTTTGCTTCATTTGTCTGGAAATAGTATACCTTTTATCCTGGCAGCCATGTCATTTGATCGCTATATAGCAATATGCAAGCCACTGAGGTATAACTCTATCATGAGTCCATACACAGTTGGTGCTGTGATGGCTCTGGTTTGGGGCCTTGACATTGCCTTGATTGTTGTGTTGTTTGCCCTTCAGGCAAGACTTCCAAAATGTAAGACAATCATTTTTAATGTGTATTGTAGCAATAATACACTGTTAATGCTTTCATGTGGGGGTGACCTAACTGTCAACAATATTTATGGATTAGCTATGACTGGATTTGTGCAGGCCATTAGTGTGACTTTTCAATTATTCTTCTACTTACAAATTCTAAAAGCCTGTGTTTTCCACACACAAAGGGATGCTAGAAGTAAAGCTATAAATACGTGTTTGGCACAGATCATTACATTTGTTCTGTTTGAAATCATTTCAGGCTTTACTATACTTTCATATCGTTTGCAGAATATACCACCCACTGCACAAAAAATATGCGGCATGCTGATTTTCACACTTCTTCCAGTTTTTAATCCAATTATATATGGAATGAAAACAAGAGAAATCAGAAATTCATTCATCATAGTTTTGAAAAAGCAAAAGGGAGCATTTAAATAATTTTGAAAGAAAAGGGTTTGTTTGTTTGTTTGTTTGTTTGTTTTGTATGAGCATAACACTCAGTTTATTTTTGTTTGGTCGCTATGACCTCTTTAAATGTATAATTCAAACAAACACATAAAAGATCAATTTTCTTTTTGTCTACCCTGGGTATATTTTGATCTACTTATTTCCTCTGAACGAATCTGAATTCATGCTAAATCAGATAATATTTGTGAAAATGAATAGACTTGCCCTCCCCAATAGAAATATATGAATACATTTTTTTCAGAAACAAAATTAAGCAAATGGTTCTTTGTTCATGTTGCATATTAAACATGCTTTGTTTGGAATTGGAGGTATAAATGTCCACATGCACATTAGCTTTTGACATCCACATTGCATCCCTCTACCATTGACATTTGAATAGTTGTGTAGTAAAGGTTCTTTGTAGGTTAAAGGAAAGGTTCAGTCCTCTTTTCCACTTTTAGGGCGTTCACTCGTGTAAGCACTCTAATTCTTTCCCTCTGTGATGACAATAAATGTTCAAGGCCTGATGTTTATTTGGCTTTCACAGATATTTCATGTACAATAGGCCATCAAGTGAATTGAACATGCAGGACTTAAACAATAGATGACGATCCGATCCAAAAATCAATGTCCACATAACAAGCATGGCACAGTAATCAAGCCAGAAGATGATACCAGAGGCCAGAGGGTACTTTAAAACACAAAAGCAGGAAACAAGGCAAGGGTCAAACACAGCAAGACAAACGATACAAATAGCTCAAAACTTACACAGTGTGACACTTTCTTGTCACGCTGGTTCGCATGGTTCACAAGTAACTTGTTTGTTTTTATTTGTAATGAATAATATAATTCAATCACAAATTTAGTAGCTGTGTAACTTTGCAGATTTATTTTCAGGCTGGTTAATCTAAAGCATGTGCATCAATGCTGCAGTTTAAATCAAGAAATTTTTTTTTAATTATTATTTTTGAAGTGAAATTCAAATGTAATGACAGAGAGCTAAGTCAGCAGAAAGATATTTATTTCAGGCAACTTAAATAATTCAAGGAAGCAATTAACACTGTGACAGTTTGTGTAGGTGGGTGGAGCACAGAAGGACGGCAGGACAAAACTGAGTTCACAAAACTGGCTTTATTCAGCTTTTCAGTCTGAACACACTTTCTCACACACACCCAGACACGCACACATATCAGTCATCTGGTTGAGGAGAGAGCCCCTTCTGCTCTCACTCTCTCTCCTTAAATAGGGCGTGGTCTCTGGGAAGACACATGAACACATTAATTAACGACAGGTGTAGTGATTCTGCCACTTACCTCCCCTGACTCCGCCCTCCTGTCACAGACCTATGCTTGACCACGCCCCCGCTGCCACATACCCCCACCGCCCGACTCAGGCCGGGCGGCTGTCCGGCCTGCAGCCGACTCCCCCCCCCCCCCCCCCCCGACGGGAGAGGAAGTCCGCCACGACCATCTGCGCCCCCGGCCTGTGGACCACCTTGAAGTTAAAGGGTTGGAGTGCCAGATACCAACGGGTGATCCGCGCGTTGGCATCCTTCATGTGGTGGAGCCACTGGAGGGGCGCGTGGTCCGAACAGAGGGTGAAAGGGCGTCCCAGCAGGTAGTAACGGAGGGCAAGGACCGCCCACTTGATCGCCAGGCACTCTTTCTCAATGGTGCTGTAGCACCCCTCACGCACCGACAGCTTGCGACTAATGTATAAGACTGGACGATCCTCCCCCTCCATCTGCTGGGACAAAACGGCCCCCAGCCCTCTGTCTGACGCATCCGTCTGTAACATAAAGGGGAGAGAGAAGTCAGGGGAGTGTAAAAGTGGCCCCCCACACAGTGCAGCCTTTACCTTAGAAAAAGCCTGCTGGCATTGCTCCGTCCACTGGACCGGATCTGGTGCCCCCTTTTTAGTCAGATCAGTCAGCGGGCTGGTGACGTCCGAATAATTAGGTATAAAGCTACGATAATAGCCAGCCAGCCCCAGGAACTGTCTCACCCCCTTTTTGGTCTTGGGCCTCGGGCAGGCCGCAATTGCTGCTGTCTTGTGAATTTGGGGACGCACCTGCCCGTTGGCCAAGTGGAAGCCCAGATACCGTACTTCCACCCGCCCAATCGCACACTTCTTCGGGTTGGCTGTGAGACCCGCTCGCCTCAGCACACTTCTTCGGGTTGGCTGTGAGACCCGCTTGCCTCAGCGACCTAAGGACGGCCCTCAGATTTTCGAGGTGCCTCGGCCAGTCATTGCTATAGATAATAATGTCATCGAGGTAGGCGGCTGCATAGGTGGCGTGGGGGTGGAGGACCCTGTCCATCAGCCACTGAAACATAGCGGGTGCCCCAAACAGCCCAAAAGGAAGTGTGACGAATTGGTGTAAGCCGAACGGTGTGGAAAAGGCCGTTTTTTCCCTGGATAATGGAGTCAAGGGGATCTGCCAATAACCCTTTGTTAAATCCAGTGTCGAGTAAAAGTGAGCTGTGCCTAGCTGTTCGAGCAACTCATCAATACGAGGCATTGGGTACGCATCGAATTTAGACACCGCATTGACTTTTCTATAGTCCACACAGAACCGGACTGACCCGTCGGCCTTGGGTACCAAGACCACTGGGCTGCTCCAGTCACTGTGGGACTCCTCGACGATGCCCATTTCGAGCATGGCCTCGAGTTCTTCCCGAACCACTTTTTTCTTGTGCTCAGGTAATCTGTAAGGGTGCCTCGTCTTGCACCAGGCTTTAGTGGATTGAGGTCTGATTACAGCCTGAATCCACCAACGCCTGATATGTATCCCCTTGGATACTCATCGGTATGTGATATGCTCCGGCCCGATCGAGGGCGGCTCCTGGTGCGTCGGGGATCCGAACCACCGTGCCCACCTCCATTACCAAGCACTGCTGTTGGAGGTGGCCTGGCTCCCTGCAGCGCCAGCAAACCGGCCCGGGCTTCCTCTCTGCACTTGTACTCTGGGGCTCACTCACCTAAGGGGGGGGTGACAGACACAGAGGGGAGGGCACCACGGGTGCAGCGGGCCGGCTGAGGTGGCGCCGGCCCCCGCCTCTGTGGTGGGGGAATGGGGCGAGGAGGAGACACATGAGAAGGGGAGAGAGAGAGAGAGGAGAGAAGAGGTCGTCTGTTGTCCTGCCGTTGGGACAGCCACCAAATAGTCCTCCGCCAGCTCGACTGCCTGATCCAGCGACGCCAGGCGGTGGCACTGGACCCAGTCTGCGGTTCCCGCTGGTAAGCGTGCGACGAACTGCTCCAGTACCACCTGGTCGATGAGTCCCTCGGTGTCGCGGTTGTCGGCACTCAATCACTGCCAGCAGGCATCCCAGAGTTGCTGGCCAAATGCAAATGGCCGGCCGACTTCCTCCAAGCGCAAAGCGCGGAAGCGCTGACGTTGTTGCTCAGGGGTGCGTTCCACACGCTAGAGGACGGCCCGGCGAAGGTCCGCATAAGCCAGCTGGCGGTCGGCGGGGAGCTGTAGCGAGGCCAGCTGCGCCTCTCCCGTTAGCAGGGGGAGGAGGCGCGCCGTGCGCTGTTCCACCGGCCACCCCGAGGGCTCTGCTACCTGCTCAAAGAGCGTGATAAATGCCTCGGGGTCGTCCTGCAGGCCCATCTTCGTGAGGGTGAGGGGGGAAGGGCCCGCGGCAGTGGAGATGGTGGACTCCGCCGACGCGAGAAGGTGCCAGAACGCCCGACGACCTTCCTGTTATGCCAGCACCAGGGTCTCGAACTATTGTTCTTGCTCCTTTCGGAGGGCGACCAGCACCTGGTGCTGTCTCTGTTGGGTCGTGGTGAGGGTGTGGATCAGGTCGGCGAAGGTGGAGGACTCCATGGGGCTGTTCTCTTCCGTGCTCGGTTCCCAGGTTTCAGCACCACTGTGACAGTTTGTGTAGGTGGGTGGAGCACAGAAGAATGGCAGGACAGAACTGAGCTCACAAAACTGGCTTTATTCAGCTTTTCAGCCTGAACGCACTCTCTCACACACACCCAGACACACACACACACATCAGTCATCTGGTTGAGGAGAGAGCCCCCTCTGCTTTCGCTCTCTCTCCTTAAATAGGGCGTGGTCACTGGGAAGACACACAAACACATTAATTAACAACAGGTGTAGTGATTCTGCCACTTACCTTCCCTGACTCCGCCCTCCTCTCACAGAGCGATGCTTGACCATGCTCCCGCTGCCACAAACACTTAACAAGAGCAAACATTATCATGTAGATTTTATTTATGAGTTACAAATTTTATCAGTGATCCAGTTCCAACAAGTTGCGATGACCATTCGGGGTAGCTTGAATGTAATTAAATGTAATGCATTAAAAAGAACAGTCAGTAACTGAAGAATGTTCTTTCATTATCTTTTTTCCATAACATGTTTTTGTTCTTTCTTTCTTTTCTCACTGGGATTGCAATTGAGAATGAAACAGACTGATTCTAAGATGTTAGATTTCCATTTTTAAGATTCCATAACGGGCGACATGGTGGTGTAGTGGTTAGCGATGTCGCCTCACAGCAAGAAGGCCTGGGTTCCAGCCCCGTGACCGGCGAGGGCCTTTCTGTGCGGAGTTTGCATGTTTTCCCCGTGTTCATGTGGGTTTGCTCCGGTTTCCCCCCATAGTCCAAAGACATGCAGGTTAGGTTAACTGGTGACTCTAAATTGACCATAAGTGTGAATGTGAGTGCGAATGGTTGTCTGTGTCTATGTGTCAGCCCTGTGATGACCTGGCCACTTTTCCAGGGTGTATCCTACCTTTCACCCATAGTCAGCTGGGATTGGCTCCAGCTTGCCTGCGACCCTGTAGAACAGGATAAAGCGGCTAGATATAATGAGATGAGATATATATCAGTGTTCTCTCAAGGATTAAAATAAAGCCCTTAGTTTTGGGTTCCCACAGGCCACCCTGTGGGGTCCATATGGTGGAGATTACGTAGATGAGCAGGGGAGAGTATGAGAGGGGGGTATTGTTGGAGGAGTCCAGGGGGCCTTCCCTGGAAATTTTTGAAAAAAGGGACGCATCTGGTGGCCTCTGGTGACTTTTATGAGCATTTTACGGTGGTACTGACACTGTCACTTTTTACTTTTAACATGGTTGAAATGACTGCTACCAGTATAACAAGTGGAGGTCTGTGATGCTGTGTTTTGGAGCATGGGGTTCATATGAAAAATAAATAAAGTCATCATCTGACATCAATGTAGTATATAATAATGTTTGGGGGGGTTTTTTTTCTTTTTTTTTTTTTACCTGAACCACTGCCAGAACACTACAAACCAAAACTTTAAATGAATTCTGTTGCAGTTAGAAAAAAAACAACAACAACAACCTGCAGACTGAATTTACTGCACAAATGGCCTTTATACTTAGACCTACTTAGTATTTCAAACAACAAAAGCACCTTAGAATAAACAACATGCCCAGGCAATAATAGTGCTACTAGTACATGTAATTATTGTATGAATTAATAATGTAATTAGTGTACCTTCCACCATTAGGTAAAATTAAAATAAAATCTTACAATATTTTTTGAATGTCTAGAGCAAGATATTTTGTTATTTTACAAAAAAAAAATAACTTCAGATATTGTTTTAACAATATTAAGCATCACTGCATAAATTATAGAGTGCAAATTTCTGTGTAATTAGATGTGCTTGGGGTTGCTGAGACATGGAGGGCCGGCAATACCATCTTGCCCACAATTCAGGTAGGTGTCCTTTGAGAGTAAATGCTTTGGCTTTCGTAACATCCATTCCCAAAAGCTGATGTCGGGAAAAAGTCTTTTAACAAAGATTTTTTTCTTGCTTTTGTAGTTTTTTTTTTTTTTTAAGGCCAAGAGAAATGTACCTCTTTCCCCCTTGGATAATAATAGTACAAGTCCCGACAATGAAAACTTATCATTGAAACCCACATCGTAAATGTCGGGAACATTCAGAATTTGTTGAGTTTAAATTTCCCGCCGGGCGGCATGGTGGTGTAGTGGTTAGTGCTGTCGCCTCACAGCAAGAAGGTCCAGGTTTGAGCCCCGTGGCCGGTGAGGGCCTTTCTGTGCGGAGTTTGCATGTTCTCCCCGTGGGTTTCCTCTGGGTGCTCCGGTTTCCCCCACAGTCCAAAGACATGCAGGTTAGGTTAACTGGTGACTCTAAATTGACCATAGGTGTGAATGTGAATGGTTGTCTGTGTCTATGTGCCAGCCCTGTGATGACCTGGCGACTTGTCCAGGGTGTACCCTGGCTTTCGGCCGTAATCAGCTGGCATAGGCTCCAGCTTGCCTCTGACCCTGTAGAACAGGATAAAGCGGCTAGAGATAATGAGATGAGATGAGAAATTTCCTGCCAAGGGAATCCCAGTACCAATGTCACCATTATTAGCTGGCTTTCGTGTGACATCAGGAGTGTGAGTGGTTTTACCTGCAGTTTTTCCACTTACTTCCATACACTGTAGCTCCTGTCCGATTTTCTGCTAGATTACATTCATTTTGATGGAAACTTGTGAAAGAACACAATGTAGAAAGAGACACAAATTGTTAAACTACAATCTACGACTGTTATGGAGAAGAAGGGGGAGAGAAAAAAAGGAAAAGTGCCCAGAAAGCAATGTATCACTGCCAAGTGCAGCAACAGAAATGCGGTGGAGGGAGTGGCCCTGTTCCTTTTCCCAAAAGATAAAGGTAATCACTAATTAGTCAAGACTTTGCTACAGTGAACTGTAAAGCATTTTGTTTCCAACGTACTGTAATACTACTAAGTTGAGGAATGCATCTTCAACTTCCAGTCATCCAAACCCCCGGCTTTTGTCTGCAAATATATCTTCTACCATGCAGTTTAGAGAATAGTTGCCGCTGTCCAGGGACTCAATAAACCTTACCAAATTTAACTCCTATTCTGTTTTAGCACAGAAAAATGCATTTCTCTTGGACTTTAACTGTCCTTCCATGTCGGGAATCTTTGGGGAAAAAAAATGTATATTCCAAAATGTAGCTAATGCTAATGTTGGCTACAAATCTGCACCGTCACTCCAGTCGTTTCAAGGAATTTTGAATGGATCATAATGGCTAATAAACTCTAATTTCTGTGCAGATCTATACTTTGCTTCTTTCTGACTAAGTTTATCCAAGTAACCAGTAGTAGAGCTTTTTTAGCTGTAATGTTGTTCAGACAACAGACACTGGACATCTTCACTTGGTTTCAGTATGTCAACAGTATGTAAACACAGTTCGCTTGTCCCCCAGGCATAGGGTCCTGACGGCTGCTAAGGTAAATGTGACATCAGTGAAAGGGTGCTCACCTACGCACTGAAGCATCATGGTACGAGTGCAGCAGCAAAGTGATTTGATGGAATTTCTTGTGATTAGGTTTTCCCCAGGGGTATTTCCAGTGTGCCTGAGTGCATCATGGCAGCAAACCGGCCCAAAACACTGATTTGCCCCAAACATCACAACGGAGAAATCTGATGTGACTTTTCAGCAAGTGTCAGAGCAAAAAAATAGCGTGTCAGCAAATTTAAAGCATCTCAGCATGAAATTAAAGCATTTTAACTTTGACATGCAAAAGCACTCTAGGAGAACACTCATATATATACACAGTGCGCCCTTAGTGCACTCAGATGCAGGAGGTCATGGGTTCATGCCCATGGTTGAGGAACTCCAGTGAGGGCCTGTAGGCAAGGCATAGCCCTTACTGCTACCTGGCAAAATACCGGTACATGCACAACGGGAGAGCCCTAAACATGGGTCTGGTAAGCTTAGCATTGTTTCCAGGATGCCAGTATTCAACTCATTGGAATTTCCTTGAATAATGACAATGGATTTTCCAAATTCATATGAGGGCAAGGAATTCTGAAAGGATTCCTGCTACAGTCCAAATTTTATCCTGAAAGCCTTGAGGACCCTCGCCTGATAAGATTGAGTGGATGATGTTAATTCTATCTCAGCTTCTTGGCAGAGCACACTAATGGGGTAAAAACCTGATTCTGCCTCTGCCAGCAAGTTCAAGCTGAAGGCCAAATAGCGGCCTTGCCTGCCAAGCTTAAGCTGCAGACTGACAGGGTGTTGGACTTTGCCCTATCAACATATTTTGTTGATTGCTTGAATACATTTTTGACCTTGCTTCACATTTTCAATTCTTAACCTCAACTTAATAAACTTCACTTTCAGTTGTCTCTGCGACCTGACAGCCTGATGGCTACAATTTAAGCACAGAGATATAGAGATGACAGCCAATTAAGTTGCATGCTGGAGTTTGCACCACAAGACATCTAGATTGGGATTTATAATGTGCATTTTTCCCCAATTAATATCCATCCATCCATTATCTGTAGCTGCTTATCCTGTTCTACAGGGTTGCAGGCAAGCTGTAGCCTTTCCCAGCTGACTATGGGTGAGAGGCGAGGTACACCCTGGACAAGTCACCAGGTTATCGAGGGCTGACACAGAGACAAACAACCATTCACATTCACACCTACAGTCAATTTAGAGCCACCAATTCAGCTAACCTACATGTCTTTGGACTGTGGGGGGAAACTGGAGCACCCAGAGGAAACGCACACAGACATGGGGAGAACATGCAAACTCCACACAGAAAGGCCCTCGACAGCCACTGGGCTTGAACCCAGGACCTTCTTGCTGTGAAGCAACAGTATTAACCACTACACCACCATGCCACCCCCTATTAATAATGTTATTTTAATCATTTTCAGTGGAAATATCAGAGGCATTTTATGGCAAATCTTATTAATGTGGAAATGTTGTTTGATGGCAGATTGTGCCTTAAATGATTAAATCACAAATATCACAGCTGCTACTACTACTACTGTCTGAAATCTACATGGAGGACATGAGAAAGGATTAGAATATATGGTTAGAACAGAAACTCCTAAACAACAGCAAGCATCATATAACACTCATTACCTACAGGAATTGCATAGAGTATTTAACCTTATATTTCTAAGGGACATGTAAAAGGTTATTGTGGCAGCAGGGGCGTGGCCAAGCAGCAGTCTGTGAATGGAGGGCGGGGTCAGGGAAGGTGAGTGTCTAGGTCATTACACCTGATGTCAATTTGTGTGTGTTTGTTGCAGGGATGGAGTATAAAGGGAGGGGGAAAGGAGAGAAGAGGAATTCGCTCCCCGACCACAACACATGTGTGCATGCGTGCGTGCATGAGTGAATGAATGAGAGAGAGAAAGAAAGAAAGAAAGCTCAATAAAGTGCATGTGTGTGAACACGAACTCTCGCCTGACGTGCTTCTGTGCTCCACCCACATCGGGGATTACTACAGTTATATATATATATATATATATATATATATATATATATATATATTATTTTTTTAATTATAGATAATTGTTATTATATGATAGACTGTCCTCAAATACCATGTCATCACAAGATTATAGTTGGGGGAACTAGTTGGCCGAGCCTCCCCACCATTTATCCATCTCTCAGTACAGTGGTGCTTGAAAGTTCGTGAACCCTTTAGAATTTTCTATATTTCCGCATAAATATGAACTAAAATATTCTACCTGGTCATTTATTTATTGAGGAAGATAATCCAATATTACATATCTGTGAGTGGCAAAAGTATTTGAAACTCTAGGATTAGCAGTTAATTTGAAGGTGAAATTAGAGTCAGGTGTTTTCAATCAATGGGATGACAATCAGGTGTGAGTGGGCACCCTGTTTTATTTAAAGAACAGGGATCTATCAAAGTCTGATCTTTACAACACATGTTTGTGGAAGTGTATCATGGCATCTCTAAAGAGTTTGGACTCCACCAATCCTCAGACAGATGGTGTACAAATGGAGGAAATTCAAGACCATTGTTACCCTCCCCAGGAGTGGTCGACCAAAAAAGATCACTCCAAGAACAAGGTGTTTAATAATGGGTGAGGTTACAAAGGACCCCAGGCTAACTTCTAAGCAACTGAATCCTCGATCTCATTGGCTAATGTGAATGTTCATGAATCCACCATCAGGAGAACACTGAACAACAATGGTGTGCATGGCAGGGTTGCAAGGAGAAAGCTACTGCTCTCTAAAAAGAACATTGCTGCTCATCTGCAGTTTGCTAAAGATCATATGGATAAGTCAGAAGGGTATTGGAAAAATGTTTTTTGGACAGATGAGGCCAAAATAGACCTTTTTTGTTTAAATGAGAAGCATTATGTTTGGAGAAAGGAAAACACTGCATTCCAGCATAAGAACCTTATCCCATCTGTGAAACATGGTGGTGGTAGTATCATGGTTTGGGCCTGTTTTGCTGCATCTGGGCCAGAACGGCTTGCCATCATTGACAGAGCAATGAATTCTGGATTATACCAACGAATTCTAAAGGAAAATGTCAGGACATCTGTCCATGAGCTGAATCTCAAGAGAAGGTGGGTCATGCAGCAAGACAACGACCATAAGCACACAAGTCTTTCTACCAAAGAATGGTTAAAGAAGAATAAAGTTAATGTTTTGGAATGGCCAAGTCAAAGTCCTGACCTCAATCCAATGGAATTGTTGTGGAAGGACCTGAAGCCAGCAGTTCATGTGAGGAAACCCACCAAGATCCCAGAGTTGAAGCTGTTCTGTACGGAGGAATGGGTTAAAATTCCTTTTTAATTTGAAGAAATGTTTAGTTGCAGTTATTGCTGCACAAGGGGGTCACAACAGATACTGAAAACAAACGTTCACATACTTTTGCCACTCACAGATATGTACTGTAATATTGGATCATTTTCCTCAATAAATAAATGACCAAGTATAATGTTTTTGTCTCATTTCTTTAACTGGGTTCTCTTTATCTACTTTTAGGATGTGTGAAAATCTGATGATGTTTTAAGTCATATTTATGCAAAAATATAGAAAATTTTAAAGGGTTCACAAACTTTCAAGCACCACTGTAGGTTAAAGGAAAGGTTCAGTCCTATTTTCCACTTTTAGGGTATTCACTCATGTGTAAGCACTCTATGGTAATTCTTTCCCTCTGTGATGACAATAAATGTGCAAGGCTTGATGTTTATTTGGCTTTCACAGATATTTCATGTACGATAGGTCATCAAGTGATTTGAATATGCAGGACTTAAACAACAGATGATGATCCAATCCAAAAATCAATGTCCATATAACAAGCATGGCACAGTAATCAAGCCAGAAGATGATACCAGAGGCCAGAGCGTACTTTAAAACACAAACGCAGGAAACAAGGCAAGGGTCAAACACAGCAAGACAAACTATCCAAATAGCTCAAAACTTACACAGTGTGACACTTTCTTGTCACGCTGGTTCACATGGTTCACAAGTAACTTGTTTGTTTTTATTTGTAATGAATAATATAATTCAATCATAATTTAGTAGCTGTGTAACTTAGCAGATTTATTTTCAGACTGGTTGATCTAAAGCATGTGCATCAATGCTACAGTTTAAATCAAGAAAATATATTTTTTTAATTATTATTTTTGAAGTGAAATTCAAATGTAATGACTTAGAGAGCTAAGTCAGCAGAAAGATATTTATTTCAGGCAACTGAAATAACCCAAGGAAGCAATTAACCCTGAACAAGAGCAAACATTATCATGTAGATTTTATTTATTAGTTACAACTTTTATCAGTAATCCAGTTCCAACAAGTTACGATTACCATTCGGGGTAGCTTGAATGTAATTAAAGGTAACGCATTAAACAGAACTGTCAGTAACTGAAGAATGTTCTTTCATTATCTTTTTTTCATAACGTTTTCTTTCTTTCTTTCTTTCTTTCTTTCTTTCTTTTCTCACTGGGTTTGCTATTTAGAATGAAACAGACTGATTCTAATATGTTAGATTTCCAATTTTAAGGTTCCATAACATGACATTGAATGCAACACACACACGCACGCTCGCGCACACACACACACACACACACACACACACACACACACACACATACATACATACTTTATATATATCAGTGTTCTCCCCCAAGGATTAAAATAAACCCCTTTGTTTTGGGTTCCCACAGGCCACCCTGTGTGGCCCATACGGTGGAGAGTATATAGATGAGCAGGGGAGAGTATGAGAGGGGGGTTTTGTTGGAGGTGTCCAGGGGGCCTCCCCGGAAATTTTTGAAAAAAGGGACGCATCTGGTGGCCTCTGGTGACTTTTAGGAGCATTTTATGGTGGTACTGACACTGTCACTTTTTACTGTTAACATGGTTGAAATGATTGCTACAACAAGTGGAGGTCTGTGATGCTGTGTTTTGCAGCATGGGGTTCACATGAGCAATAAATAAAGTCTTCATCTGACAACAATATAGCATATAATAATGTTTTGGGGTTTTTTTCTTCTTTTTTTTTTTTTTTTTACCCGAACCACTGCCAGAACACCACTAAACAAAACTGTAAATGAGTTCTGTTGCAGTTAGAAAAAAAAAATAATACCCCTGCAGAATGCATTTACTGCACAAATGGCCTTTATACTTAGGCCTACTTAGTACTTAAAACACCAAAAGCACCTTAGAATAAACAACAGGCCCAAGCAATAATTCTGTGACTAGTACATGTAATTATTGTATTAATAAACAAACAATGTAATTATTGTACCATCCACTATTAGGTAAAATTAAAATAAAATCTTATAATATTGTTTGAATATCTAGATAAATATATTTTATTTTACAAAAAACAACACTTCAGATATAATTTTAAGAATCACTGCATAGATTATAGAGTGCAAATACAGTAGCTGTGTAATTAGATGTGCTTGGGGTTGCTGAGACATGGAGGGCCAACAATACCATCTAGCCCACAATTCAGGTAGGAGTCCTTTAAGAGTAAATGCTTTGGCTTTCGCAACATCCATTCCCAAAAGCTGATGTTGGGAAAAAGTCTTTTAACAAAGAATGTTTTCTTGCTTTTGTAGGTTTTTTTTTTTAAAGGCCAAGAGAAATGTACCTCTTTCCCCCTTGGATAATAAGTTTTCATTGTCAGGACTTGTACTATTATCATTTAAACCCTCATCGTAAATGTTGGGAACATTCAGAATTTGTTGAGTTTAAATTTTCTTGCCAAGGGAATCCCAGTACCAATGTCGCCATTATTAGCTGGCTTTCATGCGACGTCAGGAGTGTGAGTGATTTTACCTGCAGTTTTTCCACTTACTTCCACACACTGTAGCTCCTGTCCGATTTTCTGCTAGATTACATTCATTTTGATGGAAACTTGTGAAAGAACACAATGTAGAAAGAGACACTAATTGTTAAACTACAATCTACAACTGTTATGGAGAAGAAGGGGGAGAGAAAAAAAGGAAAAGTGCCCAGAAAGCAATGTATCACTGCCAAGTGCAGCAACAGAAATGTGGTGGAGGGAGTGGCCCTGTTCCTTTTCCCAAAAGATAAAGGTAATCACTAATTAGTCGAGACTTTGCTACAATGAACTGCAAAGCATTTTGTTTCCAACGTACTGTAATACTACTAAGTTGAGGAATGCATCTTCAACTTCCAGTCATCCAAACCCCCGGCTTTTGTCTGCAAATATATCCTCTACTGTGCAGTTTAGAGAATAGTTGCCTCTGTCCAGGGACTCTATAAACCTCACTGAATTTAACTCCTTTAGCACAGAAAAATCAATTTGTCTTGGCCTTTAACTGTCCTTCCATGTCGAGAATCTTCAGGGAAAAAAAGGTACCGGTATATTCCAAAATGTAGCTAACGCTAATGTTGGCTACAAATCTACACCGTCACTCCAGTCATTTCGAGGAATTTTGGCTGGCTCATAATTGCTAATAAACTCGAATTTCTGTGTAGGTCTATGTTTGCTTCTTTCTGACTAAGATTATCCAAGTAATCCAGTTAGTGTTGCCACCTGTCCCTTTTTTTCCTGATTGTCCCAGATTTTCATGGTCTGTCCCGGAAAAAAAAAAAAAAAATCCGGGACACTGACTGTCCCGTTTTTTTGTACATGATGGGCAAAATGTGTATTTCAACTTGCGAGCCAGCTGAGAACCAGTTTGCTTTTCCATAGTTCGCCGTGCTAAGTGGAGCCACGTCATTACGTCGTTGAATACGTCATTACGTCGCTGTATACGTCACTTACGTCGCTGTATACGTCAGTTACGGCGCTACATTTACATAAACCTTGGCGCGAATATCAAAGCAAAAACAACAATAATAATAATAATAATAATGGAAGACTTTGTGTTTGTACAGCTGCTGCTTCTTGTCTCTTAAAAATGGAGATCTTTCATGGTCTTGTTACAACTCCGCCCCCCGCTGACGTAAGCAGTTCTTTCCCTGGCCCAGCAGAGAGTTGGTGCTAGCCTGGAACCGTTTTTTTCTGGCCCCAGAGCCAGTTCTTTGTCAGTGGAAACAGAAAACCCGGTTCCAAACTAAGCACTGGCCCCGAACCAGCCCTGGAACTGCTTTGGTGGAAAAGGGGCAATGGAGGATGATTGGACTTATAAAAGAAACAGACTCTCTGTTGCAATGGTGAAGGCTGAGCTTCAAGTCAGGCTAAACTTTCAGTTGTCCTGTACTGAGTTCAAGACATTCATTGAAAATCAGCCAGGACTCATAGCAGCAGCAAAGAAAAACACCAAATATAAATGAAAGATTAGGTAAGGTTTTGGTGAATTAAATGAAATAGTGTATTGTAGTACATACTCCTGTATGTACTGTATGTGCCCAGTTATATCAGTTACATGTCCTCCTATGTATTTGTTTAGCCAAGAGCAGCAAGCAGCAGAGACACAGGCAAGCACAAGCAAAGAACACACCACACTCTAAGCAATCAGGTAAGCTGTTTGACACTACACCTTACATTCTTACATTCAGGTATTCTTAGATACAATGAAAAATTAGATTATTTATTATTATTCCACATAAGCAAACAAACAGAACTTAATTATGTATTCCCCTTTTACCTGTGCCCACTACTGCCCCCAGGTGTCCACAACCAAAAACTGTTGGAAATAAACCAAAATAATGAAGACCTGCTATATTATGTAAAGCAATTTACTAAACAAATAACTAGCAAAAGCATCATTTTTACTAATTAGAGCAATACAATTTCAGCGTAGAAGGGCGATTTTTGTCTTGGGTTAGATGTGCGAAGGGTGCCGTTGCTTACAAGCAAAAAGGTTGATTGGATGGTCGAAATGTCCAGGATTTTTGTCAGACACAGGTGGCAACCCTAAATCCAGTAGTAGAGCTTTTTTAGCTGTAACGTTGTTCAGACAACAAACACCAGACATCTTAACTTGGTTTCAGAATGTCAACAGTATGTAAACACAGTTTGCTTGTCCCCCAGGCATAGGGTCCCAATGGTTGCTAAGGTTAATGTGACATCAGTGCAAGGGTGCTCACCTACGCACTGAAGCATCATGGTATGAGTGCAGCAGCAAAGTGATTGAGGGCATTTGTTGTGGTTGGGTTTTCCCCAGAGGTATTTCCAGTGTGCCTGAGTGCATCATGGCAGCAAACTGGCCCAAAACACTGATTTGCCCCAAACATCACAACAGAGAAACCTGATGTGACTTTTCAGCGACTGTCAGAGCAAAAAAGTAGCGTGTCAGCATATTTAAAGCATCTCAGTGTAGAAATTAAAGCATTTCAGCTTTGACATGGGGCGGCACGGTGGTGTAGTGGTTAGCGCTGTCGCCTCACAGCAAGAAGGTCCTGGGTTCGAGCCCCGGGGCCGGCGAGGGCCTTTCTGTGTGGAGTTTGCATGTTCTCCCCGTGTCCACGTGGGTTTCCTCCGGGTGCTCCGGTTTCCCCCACAGTCCAAAGACATGCAGGTTAGGTTGACTGGTGACTCTAAATTGACCGTAGGTGTGAATGTGAGTGTGAATGGTTGTCTGTGTCTATGTGTCAGCCCTGTGATGACCTGGCGACTTGTCCAGGGTGTACCCCGCCTTTCGCCCGTAGTCAGTTGGGATAGGCTCCAGTTTGCCTGCGACCCTGTAGAAGGATAAAGCGGCTAGAGATAATGAGATGAGATGAGAGCTTTGACATGCAAAAGCACTCTTGGAAAACACTGTCTGTGTGTATATATATATATATATATATATATATATATATATATATATATACAGTGTGCCGTTAGTGCACTCAGATGCACCATGGTTGAGGAACTCCAGTGAGGTCCTGTAGGCAAGGCATAGCCCTTATTGCTACCTGTCTACCTCCTAAAAATGAGAGACAGAAAAACAAGAGACTGGCTTGGATGTCACCTAGTCGAATAAGGTCCGCATCAGCTGTTGAGGAACCAAGGCAACCTGATGAGAAATTGGCTACTGGAACAAGAGCCATCCACTCATGAACAAAAGCTGAGAACACTGGACTATTGGAATGCTACTATGCAAGTAACCCCAGTGAGAGGGGTTACATGCAAAGGGTGTGTGACCAATGCATGCTTCAGTACTCAACATCTGCAGTAACACCAAAAGAATGAGTAACTCAGAGTTCCAATCTCCACAAACAGCAACTGCTATCACAACTAGAGATTGATGAGATACACCTATGGCAAGGAGGAGTCAGGATGCAAGGTCGGGGGGGCATCACCATCCCCACACATGGAGATTGAGACTGGGAACCCTCCAGCAACACACACTTTAAGCAAGAGCATGTCTTTAAACCGCATGTTTAAAGACATGCAGTTAGGTTAATATGGGATAGCCTTGGGCTGAGGTGCCCTTGATTGAGGCACCTAACTCCCAAGTGCTCCCTGGGTGCTGTTAGTATGGCTGCTCACTGCTCTGGGTATGTGTGTGTGCTCATTGCACACGTTTGTGTGCATGTATTTGTGTGTTCATTGCTTCAGTTGGGTTAAATGAGACAGGAATTTCACAAGCGTGTGATGAATAAAGTTGTTGTTCTTATAATGCACAAGCAGCTGACTGGAAATTGAATTTAGCAACAAAGCTGAACAGCTGGAACCACCATGCCCAGCTACCATGACTGTGTGAAATACCTACTGAAAATCTGCTAGAAGATGCGAATGCAGCAGTATGAACAATCCCTACTGTGACCATCACTGAGACCAACAAGCTGATATACATCACAGCAATAATGATCCTGGAAATGCTTGGCTTTAAGATAGACACTAACCATAAGGTGCAATGTCCACCATGGAAGAGAAGGTTGGAGGCTAAGATCAAGGCAACCCATAGAGAAGTTAGCCAGCTATCAGAACTCCAGAAAGGTATGAAAAGGAAAGGACTACCTAAGTAATACAGCAAGCTGTCCATACCTGAGGCCCAAGAGACTGCCAAACCAAGACTCAGCCCTGACTACCCATCTAAGGAAGTACACAAACAAAGCTGAAGCCAGGAGAAAAAAGGGGATGTTCTCCACTCAACGATGAAAGGTGTACACTCAGTGGCAGGGTAATAACAACATGGTTCCAGATCCATGAAGGCTGGAGACTGAATAATAGTGGAAAGGGATATGGGAGGAGGAAACATCACATAATGCCAGTGCTGAGCATCTAGTAGACCTGAGAGCCAAAAAATACAACAATCTCCCTGAACAAGATCCAATAACCATCATTGTGGCAGACATCCAAGTAAGAATCTCAAAAATTAAGAACCAGTCCTGGATATGGTTCATGCCTCCTGTCTTAAGAAGCTAACCTCACTACATGAGCACTGGGCAGCACAGATAAAACAGCTGCTCATGGATGGGACTCAGCCGGAATGGCTGACTAGAAGGTCAAACAGTCCTGATCCTGAAGGACCCACATAAGGAAGGAGTCCCATCCAACTACCGCTTGATAACCTGCCTCTACACAACAAGGAAGCTCCTGTCAGGTATCAAAGCAGAGAAGACAAGCTGGCATATGACTCAGTATATGAGCAAGGCCCAGAAAGAAATTGCTAGGAACACCAGAGGAGCAAAACATCAGCTACTGGTAGATAGTGCAGTAGCTTGAGACTGCAGAACCAGACATACCAATCTGTGCACCCTCTGGATTGACAATAAGGAAGATTATGACTCGATGACCCACACAACGATCTTGGAATGCTTGAAACTGTACAACATCAACAGGACTCTCAGAACCTTCATCAAGAAATCAGTGAGGCTGTGGAAAACAACCTGAGAGGCCAACTTCAAGCCAATAGCACAGGTAACCTCAAGTGTAGCATATACAAAGGAGATGCCCTGTCCCTGCTGCTATTCTTCATAGGACAGAACCCCTGTTGCCAGATCATCACCAAGAGTGGCTATGGATACAGACTATGAAATGGAGCAAACATCAGCCACCTCCTCTACATGGATGACATCAAGCTGTATTGCCAGGTCTGAGCGAGACATCGACTCACTGATCCACACCAACAGGATCTACAGTAACGACTTCAGAATGTCATCCAGACTAGATAAATGTGCCCAAATGGTAACAAGGAGAAGGAAAGCAGTCAGGACTGAGGGGGTTGTGCTACCAGACAGCATAATAGGAGACGTGGAAGACAGCTGCAAGAACCTTGGAATCCCGCAGGCTCATGGCAACCATGAAGAGGCCGCAAGGAAAGAAGCAACAGTGAAATTCCAACAGAGGGTAAGGTAAGTCTTGAGAAGACAGCTGAATGGGAAGAACAAGGTCCGGGCCATCAACACTTATGCCCTGACAGTCATCAGATACCCTGCTGGCATAATAAGCTGGCTGAAGGAGGAGATAGAGGCCACCAATATCAGGACAAGAAAACTCCTGGCAATGCAAGGAGGATTTCACCCCAAGTCCAGCATCCTGAGGCTGTACACTAAGAGGAATGAAGGAGGCTGAGGACTACTGAGCGTCAGAGCCACTATCCAGGATGAAACAGCAAATGTCTGCAAGTACATCAGGGAGATGGCCCCAAATGACAAGATGCTTAGTGAATACCTCAGGCAGCAGAAACCAGAGAAGGAAGTGCAAGAGGAACCATCATGGAAAGACAAACCACTGCATGGAATGTACCACCAGCAGATAAAAGAAGTGCCTGATCTTGAGAAATCCTACCAGTGGCTGGATAAAGGTGGACTGGAAGATGGCACAGAGGCACTGATCATACAGTAGCTGCAAAGGAACAGGCCCTAAGCACAAGATCGTTAGAGGCCAGGGTCTACCACACAAGGCAGGACCCTTGGTGCAGACTGTGCAATGATGCTCCAAAGACAATCCAGCAGATAACAGCAGGGTATAAGATGCTAGCAGGAACAGCATACATGGAACGACATAACCAAGTGGATGGCACAGTATACAGAAACATCTGTATCAAGTATGGACTGGAAGTCCCATTGTCAAAGTGGGACATACCTCTGAAGGTGGTTGAGAATAACCAAGCTAAGATCCTGTGGAACTTCCAGATAAAGACAGACAAACTGTTAATGACTAACCAACCAGACATGGGAGTGGTGGACAAACAGGAGAACAAGGCTGTGGTGAGAGATGTGGCAATAGCAAGTGACAATAACATCAGGAAAAAGGAACTTGAGAAGCTCAAGAAGTATCAAGGGCTGAAAAAAGAGCTAGAAAAGAAGTGGAAGATGAAGACAACAATGGTCCATGTGGTAATAGGAGCCCTCAGTGCAGTGGCCCCAAACTGTGAGAGTGGCTCCAACAGATTCCAGGAACAACATCTGAGATCTCTGTCCAGAAAAGTGCAGTCCTAGGAACAGCCAAGATACTGCACAGGACCCTCAAACTCCAAGGCCTCTGGTTGAGGACCCGAGCTTGAGGAAAAAAAGACCACCCAAAGGAGGGGCCAGTGGGAAATTTATAGATGCGTGTGTGTGTGTGTGTGTGTGTGTGTGTGTGTGTGTGTGTCTGTGTGTATATATATATATATATATATATATATATATATATATATATATATATATATATATACACACACAGTGGTGCTTGAAAGTTTGAGAACCCTTTAGAATTTTCTATATTTCTGCATAAATATGGCCGAAAACATCATCAGATTTTCACACAAGTCCTAAAAGTAGATAAAGAGCACCCAGTTAAACAAATGAGACAAAAATATTATACTTGGTCATTTATTTATTGAGGAAAATGACCCAATATTACATATCTGTGAGTGGCAAAGGTATGTGAACCTTTGCTTTCAGTATCTGGTGTGACCCCCTTGAGCAGCAATAAATGCAACTAAACATTTCCGGTAACTGTTGATCAGTCCTGCACACCGGCTTGGAGGAATTTTAGCCCATTCCTCCATACAGAACAGCTTCAACTCTGGGATGTTGGTGGGTTTCCTCACATGAACTGCTCGCTTCAGGTCCTTCCACAACATTTCGATTGGATTAAGGTCAGGAGTTTGACTTGGCCATTCCAAAACATTAACTTTATTCATCATTAACCATTCTTTGGTAGAACGACGCATGTGCTTAGGGTTGTTGTCTTGCCGCATGGCCCACCTTCTCTTGAGATTCAGTTAATGGACAGATGTCCTGATATTTTCCTTTAGAATTTGTTGGTATAATTCAGAATTCATTGTTCCATCAATGATGGCAAGCCGTCCTGGCCCAGATGCAGCAAAACAGGCCCAAACGATGATACTACCACCAACATGTTTCACAGATGGGATAAGGTTCTTATGCTGGAATGCAGTGTTTTCCTTTCTCCAAACATGATGCTTCTCATTTCAACCAAAAAGTTCTATTTTGGCCTTATCCATCCACAAAACATTTTTCCAATAGCCTCCTGGCTTGTCCATGTGATCTTTAGCAAACTGCAGATGAGCAGCAATGTTCTTTTTGGAGAGCAGTGGCTTTCTCCTTGCAACCCTGCTATGCATGCTATTGATGTTTAGTGTTCTCCTGATGGTGGACTCATGAACAGTAACATTAGCCAATGTGAGAGAGGCCTTCAGTTGCTTAGAAGTTACCCTGGGGTCCTTTGTGACCTCGCCGACTATTACACGCCTTGCTCTTGGAGTGATCTTTGTTGGTCGGCCACTCCTGGGGAGGGTAACAATGGTCTTGAATTTCCTCCATTTGTACACAATCTGTCTGACTGTGGTTTGGTGGAGTCCAAACTCTTTAGAGATGGTTTTGTAACCTTTTCCAGCCTGATGCGTATCAACAAGGCTTTTTCTGAGGTCCTCAGAAATCTCCTTTGTTTGTGCCATGATACACTTCCACAAACGTGTTATGAAGATCAGACTTTGACAGATCCCTGTTCTTTAAATAAAACAGGGTGCCCACTCACACCTGATTGTCATCCCATTGATTGAAAACATCTGACTCTAATTTCACCTTCAAATTAACTCCTAATCCTAGAGGTTCACATACTTTTGCCACTCACACATATGTAATATTGGATCATTTTCCTCAATAAATAAATGACCAAGTATAATATTTTTGTCTCATTTGTTTAACTGGGTTCTCTTTATCTACTTTTAGGACTTGTGTGAAAATCTGATGATGTTTTAGGTCATATTTATGCAGAAATATAGAAAATTTTAAAGGGTTCACAAACTTTCAAGCAGCACTATATATATATATATATATATATATATATATATATATATATATATATGGCGGCACGGTGGTGTAGTGGTTAGCGCTGTCGCCTCACAGCAAGAAGGTCCTGGGTTCGAGCCCCGGGGCTGGCGAGGGCCTTTCTGTGTGGAGTTTGCATGTTCTCCCCGTGTCCGCGTGGGTTTCCTCCGGGTGCTCCGGTTTCCCCCACAGTCCAAAGACATGCAGGTTAGGTTAACTGGTGACTCTAAATTGACCGTAGGTGTGAATGTGAGTGTGAATGGTTGTCTGTGTCTATGTGTCAGCCCTGTGATGACCTGGCGACTTGTCCAGGGTGTACCCCGCCTTTCGCCCATAGTCAGATGGGATAGGCTCCAGCTTGCCTGCGACCCTGTAGAAGGATAAAGCGGCTAGAGATAATGAGATGAGATGATATATATATATATATATATATATATATATATATAATGAGAAAGAGAGAGAGAATTGAGGGGGGTAGTTGGCCCAGGGCCCTTTCAACCACCATATGTCCCTCTCTGAGTACACTGTAATGCATGATATGTTAACTTAATGTGTCATGATTTCTCTCAGCCATTTTCAGTTCTTCCCTCGATTAGTTTGTGCTGTGAACTTGTATTCATTTGTTCCAGTTGTGAAGTAATGCCATGTATCATTACCTGACTTAGCAAACCTTTGTTATTTTTCTCACTACTCTGGTAGTCAAAGTTTTTTTGACTTTGTTCATTACCTGGTGTCATGAATTTACTCTGTCTATTGATTTTGCCCTGTCTCAGTGTTTTGATGATTACTTGAATCTCTGCATATTTTTGACATTGTGTCACTTTTTGAATTGTTTGCCTTTAAGTATAAAACCTCACCTGCAACTGCAATCATCTATGCCACCTGAAAGATTACTTTGCCATTGTCAGGATGCAGCAGGTAAACATCCATCCATTATCTATATTGCTTATCCTACTGAGGGTTGCCAATGAGCTGGAACCTATCCCAACTGACTTCGGGCGAGAGGTCTGAGTACATCTTGGGCAAGTTATCAATCTATCATGGGGCTAAAACAAAGAGACAAACAGCCATTCACACCTTTGTGCAATTTAGGGTAGCCAGTTGACCAATTCCACATGTTTTTAGACTGTGGGAGGAAACCTGCACAAGGGGAAAAAACAAAACAAAACATGCAAACTCCAGAAAGAAAGGCTCAAGTTGACCAGCAGATTCAGACCCAGAACCATTTGCAGCAGGTAAACAGAACTGGTGAAACTTCAAATTGAATGTACGGCCATTTCTGCTGACCACGACCCTGAAATAACCACAAGCTAAATGTGGGTCTGGTAAGCTTAGCATTGTTTCCAGGATGCCAGTATTCAACTCAATGGAATTTCCCTGAATAATGACAATGGGTTTTCCAACTTCATATGAGGGCAATGAATTCTGGAAGGATTCCTTCTACAGTCCAAATTTTATCCTGAAAGCCTTGAGGACCCTCGCCTGATAAGATTGAGTGGATGATGTTAATTCTGTCTCAGCTCATTGGCAGAGCACACTAATGGGGTAAAAACCTGATTCTGCCTCTGCCAGCAAATTCAAGCCGAAGGCCAAATAGCGGCCTTGCCTGCCAAGCTTAAGCTGCAGACTGACAGGGTGTTGGACTTTGCCCTATCGACAGAGATGTATACTAATGAAGTGGAACTACTTACTGTAAGTACTGTACCTAAGTACTAAAATGCAGTATCTGTACTTTATTGGAATATTATTTTTTTCTCCTACTTCCACTTTTACTTCACTACATATTTTTGATGAATTTAATACTTTTACTCCGATACATTTTTCATGTGCTGAATCATTACTTATTACTTTTATAAAAACGTTACGAATCATACCAAACCCATAGTAACAATGCCAGAGCGGTAGATGGCTCTGTCACCAGGTTTGATGAAGCTGGCTCATCATTGGGCGATTCAAGCGATCAAGCTGTATGTAAAAAGACCGCATGCTCCCCTTCCGTCTTTCACACTGCTGCCTGCATGCATTGGGAACACTTAGCGTCAGTCTACTGCTCTATTTCGAGATGGAAGAAGACCCAGGAACACCACCATCAACACCAAGTTCTTCGACTTCGAATGATCGTGGCGAGGGTGATGAAAGCGACCACCCCTGGCCCTACTTAGAGTCCATGTTTTCCTTTGTTGGACCAAAAGACAATTCGTATCAAATGAAGTGCCTACTCTGCCTCCTGAAAGATTGCAAAATAATGGCCTTCAAAAATTCACTGTCGAATTTGAAGAAACATATCAAGGTAAGTTACAAATATAGCTAATAAACATAATGACACATCAGCTTGAGCTATCAGTAAGCGCTAGCAGCTAGTCACTGGCGTAACGCAAGCACTTGGGGCCCCCCAGCAGCTACTAAAAGTGTGGGCCCCCCTCCCCCCCCAAGGCCACCCTGCCACGGCCTCCTCTCTCTCTCCCTCTCTCTCTGTATATCTCTCTTTTGATTGCTGAAAAGTGTGAAAAAAGTGCCAGGGCTCAGCCCCTGACAGCCCAGGCCCATTTAAACACGTATAGGACTGCCTAACCCATAGGCCTAGATGTTTTGTTAATTCATTCATATTCAGTACACCAGCAGAATAGGCTATCCATTTATTACAAATAAATCCAACAATAAAAATGGTGTATGATGTGACAAAGCTCACAGTTCATACAGCTCAGTAAGCAGTAACGATAACAGTAACATTTAATAATGATAATTACATAAGGTTCAATAAGGTTTAGGAAAATAAAAATGAAACTGTTTTAAAAGCCAGAGTATGGTTAAATAAAATACATCATAAGTTTAAGTAAAAGTTTGCATAAAGAATAAATCTGTCAAACACAGGGGTGCAAGCAACTAACATTTACTCACGTTACTGTTATGAGAAGTTTTATGAGTAATATAAAAATTAGTAATTTTAATTTTACTCAAGTAAATTTTGACCTAGGTATCTTATTCAATTACAGTGGAACCAGGCCTGAAAAGGCCTACTGAGTAAAAATGAAATGCAGCACAATAATAAAACAATCTGGCGGAAATTAAAGAAAATTACGCTACCTTGTGTGCAGTTTTTTTTTTTTTTTTTTACTATTTTACATAACCAACCTATCTTGGATCAATGTGTTGTATGATTGCTGGTGGTCATGGAGAACAATATTCAAGAAAAAGAAACATTGAATTATTGAGAAGAAAGATAATAAAAAGTAACTTTTATTCAAATCCCATTTTAAATCAGGTACTTTTTCACTCATTAGCCTAGAATTTTTCTGTACGCCTACTTTTTCCACCTCTGACCAAACAGAGCATTTACAACTTTGGATGCGCATACCGGTATATGTGGGCACTCCTTCTAGCGCACCTATGAGCGAAATCCCTAACCACACTATTTAAATCCAACTTGCGAGCGCGCCTGTTCTCTATGGAAAGGATGGCTAGACCCCGCAGTCTATCTTGCGACATAGTGCTTCGCAAGTATGTTTTAATTAATTTCAATTTGGAAAATGACCTCTCTGCGGTTGCAACGGTTATGGGTATAGTCAAGAACAATTTGATGGCTGTGGCAATGTCAGGCAAACTGGACAATACGGAACTGTGTTTCACAAAGAGAGTGTGCGCCAAATCTCGGACCCCACCATGTTCAATTTCTTTTAAAGCGGGTCGTAATGCACTTCTAAATGACAGTATCTGATCAGGGAAATCAGCAGATAAGTCGTCATTGTATTGCTCAGCCAGAGTACTTGCATATAATTCACCATCGGATTTCGAGATGAGTTTCTCGGGGCGTAAAAACCTAAACATTCCGCGCCACTTCCCGCATGCCTTCAAACCTGCGACCCACCTGCGCAACGACAATGTCTAAAGTGGCGTAGAAGACCGATACTTTAAAATTCTCCTCTGCATTCAGAAGCCTTTCGTCCTCACACAATTCATCGAAATAGGTTTTCGTACGTCTGTTGCGTTTCTCGGGAAATAAAGGAGAGATTCCCCACAATTTGACCAGGTCTTGGGCAGCTTCTTTGAGGCTGTCATATTCACCTCTGAGTGAAGCAAGGTTGTCAGACGCACTTGAGAGATATTGGCTTGCCTGTAGTATGTCCACGTTGTGTTTTTGGAGATGTTGGGAAACAATTTGAGTGGATTCAAGAATTTTACCCTGTATGACCGTTTGAAACACAAATTCAAAGTTTTCCATGCTGGCTTTCAGACCCGTGGCCTCAGCGCGCTCTTTAGACTTTTTGGACAACAGAGATATTTTAGTTAGCGCTTTCATAACATCTGGGTAACGAAACCGGAGGGCGCGCACCGCATCGTTTCTGGATGCCCAACGTGTTGGGCATAGACGTTTAAGAGTTGGCTGCCCTGCCACTTTGAACTGTGCTTCCAAAATTTCCCAACGTTTAATGCTAGCACTGAAGAACTCATACAGTCTCTCTACTGTATTGTAGTATTCTTTCACCTTAGCCACATTCTGGCACGCATCGTTTAAGACCAGGTTTAAATTGTGAGTAGCGCAATGAATGTACATGGTATTTGGCTCCCTATCAGTGATTCTTTTTTGTAAACCAGAGTAGACCCCACTCATTGCGGCTGCGCCATCATATCCCTGTCCTCTGCATTTATTGATAGAAATTCCTTTCATCTCTAACAGCTCGAGAATCATTTTTTCTAAGCCATGTGCGCTTTGATCATGAACTGAATGGAAACCCATGAAACTCGTGAATTTGTACGTCTAAGGGCACATCATTGTCATCTTTAGCAACCGTGACATATCGGAGCACTTGGCTTAGCTGATCAACTTTAGAAATGTCTTGTGTTGTGTCCAATATTACAGAATAAAATTCTGCCTCATGGATTTCTTTCACTATTTCGTCTAAGACGTTTTGTGCCATGATCGATATCATTTCGTTTTGAATGTTTGGGCTTAAGTATTTGATTTTTCTTTTACTTTTAATCAACTTCTCTAACACGGGGTCGTAACGTCCAAGAAGTTCAATGTGGGCCAGAAAGTTTCCATTGTTTATTTCTCCAAGTTTCTCATGATGCGCATGGAAAGCAGAGTTGCAGGATGCAAGTGTCAATGTAACATCAGCAATCCTTTTTAATACATCTGACCAAAAATTAACCTCATTCCTAAATTCAGAGGAAATTTGTTCATCGATGGTTAGATTTTGTTGCCAGGTATCATAAACGACAAAGGATGACTAGTGACAACGGGCACATTCGTGCTCTTTGATCTTCCATGATAGACCTTGCCAGTCATTAATTCCGGTTGTCCATGCCAAATTATGACCCACAGATGTTCTGTCACCAAATAGCCAACAAGACTGGCAATATACACGATCAAATTTCGGGGAGTAACACAACCATTTCCGTGGGATCTTTGTACCTTTCTTTGACACCCGGTAAAAGTACTCTTTAGAAAAACATCTGCCTCTTGCATCCCTCGGATAGGGACCTTCGTATTTGCATGGTCCTTGCCTTATGATGGACCTCTTTACATCATCATCACAAATATCAACAGGGAAATTAGCCCTGTCACTAGGGTAAGAGTCAGTCTCAACAGCGCATTCCAGAGCAGAAGGAGTCCCAACAGTCTCGCTGCCTGACAGTTCTGCTGCCGAGTCAAGGAGCTCTTCTTCATCGGGCCCCGTAATGGGCTCTCCCTCAATTGAAGAATCAACGGCACAGACAGAGATATCTTCCTCACCTGACACTGTACACTCATCTCTCTCATCACCAGCCATCTGATGCACGGTATTTTCGTCGCCCGACGCTGCAGAAGGGCATGCATCTGTGATCTCACCATCGAACTCTCCCTCGTCTGCTGCTAACCCTTTGAGGAGTACGATTGCATATTAGAACTAAACTTTTTGGGTTCTCACGGCGATGTCACAAATGCTCCGCAAGATTTTAACACAAAAGTTTAAACCATGGGAGCTGTAAATGTTAGTTAGAGAAATTTCTGGATGGATTGGCTAAAGTCCTTTAGCTATTCCTCAGTCTCAATGTAGGCAGTGTAGGTCCCTATGGCATTTTAATTGACAGAAACAACCAGAACTTTTTTTTATTTAAGCGATCTTTCTCTTTGTTTAATTGCCATAGGCTATTGAGCTCTTTGATGCTTGATTGAGCAACTTTATACTTAGCTTATGCATAGCTCGTCTATGCATAGCTAATGCACGAGCCTCTGCCTCGTTTTAACTGCACTAGTCCCCCCCCCCCCCACATGGCCCTACCTGTTAGCGCATCATGAACTGGAGGATAAGGCCTAACTCTCCCAAAAACGGATGAAATTTTGGGCAGTGTAGATGTAAATTCTTCTTTTTTTCTTTTTGATTTGCCGCTTTTGAGCACCCCTTTTTTTCTCTGGTACGCTTCATTGTTGTGTTGTGTTTATTATTTTCATGTTTCATCGGACTTTTTCGTGCATTGAATCACATCGGGCGACGGGCCCCCCCTAGCGGTCGGCCCCCCCGCCTGGCGGGGGCTGCGGGGGTATACTTTACGCAAGAGCAGCTAGTTAACTAGCTAACAGAGGTTCAGTTCTGTGGTGTTCACTTAGCACATAGCAGCTAATTTTAACTAGAACAAGCCTGGCTGACTAGCTGTGCCACGCTGAATGGTGTTATTATTGACACATCACTAATGTCAACTTTCTCTTATTTTATGGCATATAGTCTACTGTTGCCAAATATAAATCGTGGACCATGTCTCTTTTCGTGCTGCCTAATCACATGCCCATAGCCCATTATTTTATAGTGTATAGGGTTAGCTAATGGTTGTGGCACTGGCATAACTAATGCTAGATGAATTTAACTGATTGTTGCAAAGTTGCTGCGGGTAAATGCAGGGCAGTAGGCCTATTAATGGATTTTTGTTTTTATTATTTGTAATGTAGCCTCTTGACTTGACGTTATCCGTTCGCGCGACCAGCATGCCCCGATATGCCGTGAATGTGACCTTGAACCTTAGCCTGCTAGCAGCTACATTCTGTTACTCTGCTATAATTTGCTATTTGGCTAATGGCTTGTTTGGGCATTTTGTGATGCATGTAGCCTCGGTCAATTTATGACCATTTCTCTTCTGACTTTTTTGGTAATGAACCCAAAGTGATGACGAACAAAGCATCTCAACTAGTCTGCATTTCAAGTGGTCCTCGCGCACTCCCGTTTCTCATGATGCATTGTTGGATGTATCAAGTTAGTCCTAGCACTACAGGGTTTTGCAAGTAGACAGATTATTAGAGTACCAATGATGGATTTTTGGTTATGGGGTTGCTTGCTTAAGTCTTTTAATGTAGAATTATAGTGGAAAATCCCTTTAAATTTAATTAATTTTGCTTTTATCAATAGTATCACAGCAGTCACTACAGTCACCTATGTTGCTCATGATATAATTCTGAGAAAGTAAAGCTATGTTTGTCTTGTTTCAGAGCAAGCATGACCGCCACTTGAAAAGATATGAGGACCTCACATCAGTTAAACGAATGAGGAAGACTGCAATTCCCTCCCCCTCCATCAAGCAGCCCACATTATTAGAGAGCTGGACAGCGCCCCATAGATCCGTTGACAAGGCCATTGTGAATTATGTTGTCCAAGGACTTCAGCCTTTCAGTATCATAGATCAAGAACCTTTCCGGGACTTTGTGTTCGACCTGGTGCCAAATACCAAAATAATGTCAAGAATCACACTCGCATCTAGGATTGATGATGCTGCCAAACAAATGAAGATCAAAATGATTGAGGCCATGAAAACTGTGGACCACATCGCAACAACCACTGACTGCTGGTCAGCCAGGCGGCGTAGTTTCATTGGGGCCACGGCCCATTGGCTGGACCCCGGAAGTTTAAAAAGGGTCTCTGTGGCCCTGGCCTGTAAAAGATTAAGAGGCTCTCACACTTTTAACCTTCTGGCAAATGCAATTAATAATATCCATGCTGAGTTGGAAATTCGGGGGAAGATAGTCACAACAACCACGGACAATGGCTCCAACTTCATCAAAGCCTTCAAAGTCTTTGCTGAAGACGAAAATAACAATGCTGGTGCTCAAGTTCAGGAGGAGGAGGAGGAGGAGGAGGAAAAAGCAGACCAAGATGAGGAGGAGGTAGAGTTTGTTGACGCATCTTCACTTTTGGATGAGGATGATGGTTTTGAGTTCCAGCTTCCAAAGCACCAGGGTTGTGCATGCTACATTCTTAACCTAATAGCCACTACCGATGCCAGCAAGGCAGTGTCCAATGACACATACAAGAAATTATACTATTCAACATTTGGCAAGTGCAATGCACTTTGGAATAAGTGGTCAACATCCTCAGTAGCAGCTGAAACTGTGGAAGATGCTTGCTCCCTCCAGCTTGTGCGACCAGTTGCAACAAGGTGGAACTATATGTTCATGGCTGTGGAGAGACTGCTCAGGATCATTAAAGAGAAAGGAGAGGCAGCCATGAGAGTTGTCTGCACCACGGGCGATTGCTCTAAGACAACGAGGGAGGCTCAGCCTCCTCTAAAAATGACGAACATCGTGTAGGATGAATTGCGCTAGGCTTATGTTATAGCCGACCTTATAACATTGCTATTTCAGATCCTGAATCAGAATCATAGAAATATATGTGCTCAACCCAACTACAGTGCAAAATCATTCCGTTATAACTTTCCCCAGTTCGCCTAATGTGCGCGTGAGTTCCCCCCCGTGACAGCGCGATGCAGCCCTGCCTCAGTGGACTTCAATGGCATTTGGGAGCTTTGCGCTTTTCAATCTCAAAATGCAAGATAATTATTGGACAAATACTGCGAAAACGCCCGCCCACGGACTCCCATGGACTCCCAGCCTCAGTGCACTTTAATGGCATTTGGGAGCTATGCGCTTTTCAATATCAAAATGCAAGACGGTTATTGGACAAATACTGCGAAAATGCCCGCCCACGGACTCCGAGCCTTACAGTGGGAGGGACGTGGCAGTTTCCGCGAGGAGACTGGTGATTGGTGAAAGCGGCCGGATATTTTCTTTGATTGACAGCTCATTTCAAATATAGACAGGCAGCGGTGAATTTCAGTTCAGTCCCATGCGGATTCGCAAGTGCTGTGGTGTATTGTAAGAGATCAGCTTACATTTCGATTTCATTCATTACATACGGTTTCTACCAGCTTTTTTAGTTTGTATATATTTTCATTGTAAATAAAGTGTAAATATAGTGTTGTCAAGTTTGCTATCTTAGTTCCAGAAATTTCGTTTATTTGAGTGACTGAACTTGAACTTGAGGGGGCTAGTCAGCTGGCAAGAAAGCTGCGCACGGATGCCAAGCATTGCTGATTTAATTTTGGCGAAGCCATTTGCCAGTCTTCCTTTTGAGGAAAAAATTTAAATTAAAGAGCAGGGTAGACCAACTCCTCAAATTGACTTGGTGAAAAAGGTAGGGAATAATACTCGTTCCTTTCAGCTCTCCTGGTACGAAAAAGTGAATTGGCTAACAGCAAGTGACCCACATCAACAACAGTAAATAGGCTACTTTAGTAATATGTCATGGATGGACCAAAAATATAGAATCTATTTAAAATGTTTATGCTGAGTATATTATATTGGAATATATATTTTTCTGGATATGAATTAAACACAGCTACAATTTGGAAAACATTTCTAAAAAAACACAGCCAAGAACATTTCACACTACAGACCTGGATTAAAAGTGAAGGGTTATCAAAATTGTCAATAAAACATTTCTCAGTCAAAATAAGTTAAATATAGGGAAAGTGTCATTGAATGAAATGTGTGGCACCCAGCTCTATGTTTGGCTCTCCAAGGTCAGTGCTTGTGCCTATTCCAGAACACTCTGCTGTTACTGCTGAGGTTCCTGACAAAGAGCTGCTTTCAATAATGATCAATTTTTAAACAACATGCCACAATTTTAAAATATAAAATGTTAAAATATACCCCCCCCCAACACCACCATCAGGTATATTGGACAGTAGGCCAGTGGGCCAAAAGAACCTGTTATTTCACAGTTTGTGACCCTGCCAACAATCAGCCAGATCAGAGGCAAGAATATGGGCAAAATTGATGTGTTTTTTCTTTTTTCTTTTAAAATCTGGAAATATCGTAACCGACCAGCCTTCCCTGTTTGAAAGATTACCAGCCGCCACTGGTCTGCATAGATTTGAACGTTCCAATGTAAGTTTTTAAAAAAATCATATTGTACTCTTTCTCTCAAGCTCAATTCTGGTACATATTGTCTACTTATACAGCAATTGAATTGAATGATTAACATTGAATGATGAACCATTCCATTGCATGATAATGAACCAATCATGTAGCAATGCTGTTTTTTTGTCTCTTATTGTTACACTTAATCACCTAACACCTAATCCTGTGTGTTAATGAAATATGTTCTTGTCTTCATCACAGGTTTAATCCAGCCGAACTTGCATTCCTGTCAGAGTTTGCTGTTGTGATGACTCCAGTCACCCAAGCAACTAACATCTTGCAAGCTGAAACCAATGGCCAGATGGGGTGGCTGCTCCCAACCGTCAAGCTCCTGAAAATTAAGCCGGACAGGATCAAGCTACCGCTAAAATACTGCAAACCCCTTGTCGATGCTTTGCAGGTGGGCATTGAGGATCGCTTTGGCCCTATGATGGAAGACCCAGAGCTGGTGGCCGCTGCTATTCTGCATCCAAAGTTCTGGACATATTGGACACAGGACGATGAGACAATCAAAATAGGTAAGAAAGGGAACACTTTCAATGAAGAATTGCATATTAATCATACACCAAGTGCTTACTAACATGGATATTAGTATTGCATTAGTCCTTTCTTAGCCTGTATAAAGCCGTCATTTCCATTAAAATCATTATTTCTTACTGACAATGTTGTCATGTTAAATCTGTGGTTACAGTCATGACTGGTTGAAACTATTATTGTTTATAATGTACAACGTACTCTTATATTTTAGTAATGGACTATATCGAACAACACATTGAAGACTTCTCATTGCAGTCTGGTGAGGTCAACAGGTCGAGCTCATCTGATGAAGATGACTTTTTTTCTGGCATGAGGGGTTCAAAGGCACAAGGCGGCGCCAAACAGGTAGATGCGTACTTGTCCTGTTCAGCAGATAACATGGACTTGCTCAAGTCTTTTCCAGCTGTGTGTAAGATGTCTGTTTGGTTAAACACACCCCTTCCTGCATCAGCAGCCTGCGAGAGTCTTTTTAGTATAGCAGGATTAGTCTTTAGCCAAAGAGAGAGACTGAATGACTCCAATTTTGAAAACCAACTACTTTTGAGATAAAACAAAAGATTTCTAACTCCCTAACTGACTGCTTTATGCATAACAGTTTAAGAAGGGAATACACTGTGGAGGGGAAAAAAGCACAAGCAGGGAAGAGAAGGGAGGGATGCTGTGGGGGGGATCTGTTTTTGTTTACAAAGAGCTCAGGTGTTGTAAGGTGCTCTACTCGTGTGTTTTTACAAGATAAATACTTGTATGTGGCCTACTGGGGGGTATTCCAAGTAGTTGATTAAGAGACAAACCTGAGTAAGTTAACCTGGAGGCAGTGGTTAACCTGTTGATGGAAGAGCCCTTTGTGAGAATGATGCTTCCGGGCTATTCTATTATAAGGTTTACCATTAGGCTTAACTTGCCCAGGTTTGTCACTTAGCCGTATTTTTGGAATACCCCTCTGGCCTTTTGAGATGTTTTAGTTGCCCTGACAAGTTAAGGTTGAAAAAATGTCTATCTTCCAAAAAAAAAAAAAAAAGACTGCTTTACTGGATGCACTACTTTAAGAAGGGAATAAGCCCCCCTGCAGCAGATAGTTGATTTGTGTGTTTACAAAGAGCTCAGTGTTTTAAGGTGCTCTACTCACATGTTTTTACATAAATACTTGTATGTGGCCTACTGGGGGCTATTGCAAGTAGTTGATTAAGAGACAAACCTGAGTAAGTTAACCTGGAGGCAGTGGTTAACCTGATGATGGAAGAGCCCTTTGGCTTTGTGAGAAGGATGCTTCCAGGCTGTTCTATTACAAGGTTTACCATTAGGCTTAACTTACCCAGGTTTGTCACTTAGCCGTATTCTTGGAATACCCCTTTAGCCTTTGAGATGTTTTAATAGTGTTTTTTTTTTTTCATAAACACTTGTATGGCCATTTATGTCCTTGTACTGCTGCTTCAGCCAAAGAAATTGTGCCCTTAACTTTAAATGTTTGAAATAATATAAACAATATGATATTCAAACTTTTGACTGCTTTCTTTAATATATACACAATACTTCGACTTGTACTTTTACTTTCAGGAGTTGAGTAGTAATTTTTAAAATACTTCAACTTGCAATACTTAAGTACAAACATTTTGAATACTTTAGGACATCCACTTAAGTATGGTGTTTAAAGAACACTTCAACTTCTACTCAAGTCACTTTTTTGATATAGTACTTGTACTTTTACTCCACTCCTCTACTCCAGTACTTTATACATCTCTGCCTATCGACATATTTTGTTGATTGCCTGAATACATTTTTGACCTTGCTTCACATTTTCAATTCTTAACCTCAACTTAATAAACTTCAATTGCAATTTTCTCTGCAGCCTGACAGCCTGATGGCTACAATTTAAGCACAGAGAGATTGAGATGACAGCCAATTAAGTTGCATGCTGGAGTTTACACCACAAGACATCTAGATTGGGATTTATAATGTGCAATTTTCCCCTATTAATATCCATCCATCCATCGATCGATCGATCCATCCATCCATCCATCCATCCATCCATTATCTGTAACTGCTTATCCTGTTCTACAGGGTGGCAGGCAAGCTGGAGCCTATCCCAGCTGACTACAGGTGAGAGGCGGGGTACACCCTGGACAAGTCACCAGGTTATCGCAGGGCTGACACAGAGACAAACAACCATTCACACTCACAGCTACGGTCAATTTAGAGCCACCAATTCACCTAACCTACAGTACTTGTCTTTGGACTATGGGGGGAAACCAGAGCACCCGGAGGAAACCCACGCAGACATGGGGAGAACATGCAAACTCCACACAGAAAGGCCCTCACCGGCCACTGGGCTTGAACCCAGGACCTTCTTGTTGTGAGGCAAAAGTGCTAATCACTACACCACCATGCCACCCCCCTCATTAATAATGTTATTTTAATCATTTTCAGTGGAAATATCAGAGGCATTGTATGGCAAATCTTATTAATGTGGAAACATTGTTTGATGGCAGATTGTGCCTTAAATGATTAAATAACAAATATCACAGCTGCTACTACTACTACTGTCTGAAATCCACATGGAGGACATTAGAAAGGATTAGAATAAATGGTTAGAACAGCAGCTCCAATACAACAGCAAGCATCATACAACACTAATTACATACAGTAATTGCATACAGTATTTAACCTTATATTTCTAAGGGACATGTAAAAGGTTATTTATATATATATATATATATATATATATATATATATATATATATATATATATACAGTGATGCTTGAAAGTTTTTGAACCCTTTAGAATTTTCTATATTTCTGCATAAATATGACCTAAAACACCATCAGAATTTCACACAAGTCCTAAAAGTAGATAAAGAGAACCCAGTTAAACAAAGGAGACAAAAATATTATTCTGGGTCATTTATTTATTGAGGAAAATGATCCAATATTACACATCTGTGACTGGCAAAAGTATGTGAACCTCTAGGATGAGCAGTTCATTTGAAGGCAAAATTAGAGTCAGGTGTTTTCAATCAATGGGATCACAATCAGGTATGAGTGGGCACTCTGTTTTATTTAAAGAACAGGAATCTATCTGTGGCAGTGGGGGCGTGGCCAAGCGTCGGTCTGTGACCGGAGGGTGGAGTCAGGGAAGGTAAGTGGCAGAATCACTACACCTGAGGTTGATTAATGTGTTTGTGTTTCTTCCCCAGTGACCGCGCCCTATTTAAGGAAGAGAGCGAGAGCAGAAAGGGTTCGCTCCCCAACCAGACGACTGGAGTGTGCGTGTGTGTGTATAAGTATAGTTAAGGCTGAAAAGCTGTAATAAACGGGTTTTGTGAATGCAGTTCTGGCCTGCCATCCTACTGTGCTCCACCCACCCATCCAAATTGCTACAGTGGTGCTGAAACCCGGGACTTGGAGCGCCGAAGCAGAACAGCCCCATGGAGTCCTTCCCCTTTCGCCGAGCTGGTCCACGCCCTCAACACAGCCCAGCAAAGCCAGCACCAGGCACTAGTCGCCCTCCGGAAGGAACAGGAACAGCAGTTCGAGGCCCTGGTGCTGGCTCAGCAGGAAGAGCGTCAGGTGTTCTGGCACCTCCTCGCGTCTGCGGGGTCCAACGCCACGGGACCATCCCCCTTCACCGTGATGAAGATGGGCCCGCAGGATGACCCCGAGACCTTCCTCACGCTCTTTGAGCAGGTAGCAGAGACCTCAGGGTGGCCGATGGAACAGTGCGCGGTGCGCCTCCTCCCCCTGCTAACAGGAGAGGTGCAGCTGGCTGCGCTACAGCTCCCTGCCGACCGCCGGCTGGTTGACGCGGACCTTCGCTGGGCTGTCCTCCAGCATGTGGGGCACACCCCCGAGCAACAATGACAGCGCTTCCGTGCTTTGCGCTTGGAGGAATTCAGCCGGCCGTTCGCGTTTGGCCAGCAACTCCGGGACGCCTGCGGGCGGTGGTTGAGGTCTGACCACCGCGACGCCGAGGGGATCATTGACCAGGTGGTGCTGGAGCAGTTCATCGCCCGTCTACCAGCTGGAGCTGCAGAGTGGGTCCAGTGCCACCGCCCGACATCGCTGCATCAGGCAATTGAGCTGGCGGAAGACCATTTGGTGGCTGTCCTGACGGCAGGACCACAGACAACTTCTTCTCCCCTCTCCTCTATCTCTCTCTACTCCTCTCCTCCTGTGTCTCATCCTCGCCCCATCCCCCCACCGCGGAGGCGGGGGCCGGCCCCACCCCAGCCGGCCCACCACACCCGCGGTGCCCTCCCGTTTCTCCCGTCTGTGCCTGTCTCTCCCCCCCTTCAGGTGAGTGAGCCACAGAGCACCAGTGCAGAGAGGAAGCCCGGGCCAGTTTGCTGGCGCTGCGGGGAGCCGGGCCACCTCCAACAGCAGTGCTCGGTAATGGAGGTGGGCGTGGTGGTTCGGATCCCCGACACACCAGGAGCCCCCCTCGATCGGGCTGGAGCGTATCACATACCGGTGAGTATCCAAGGGGATACACATCAGGCGTTGGTGGATTCAGGTTGTAATCAGACCTCAATCCACCAAAACCTGGTGCAAGATGAGGCATTGGGGGGAGCACAATTGGTGAAGGTGTTGTGTGTGCACGGGGATGTTCACAACTACCCTTTAGTGTCGGTCCACATATTTTTTCGAGGGGAAAAATTTATAGTGAAGGCAGTGGTTAATCCTCGCCTTACCCACTCGATAATTTTGGGAACGGATTGGCCGGGATTTGGGGAATTAATGAGTCACCTAGTGAAGAGTGGGTCCTGCCGTAGTTTAATAAGGGGAGGTCCTGGTTTCGCTTTGGCAGAAGCAGCTGTCACAGAGCCGTCTACGTCAGCTCTGCATCAGAGTGAGGAGCCGCCGGCTCCTCCTCTCTCTCTTGGGGAATCCCTCATGGATTTTCCATTAGAGCAGTCGCGAGATGAGACTCTGCAGCACGCATTTGACCAAGTGAGAGTAATCGATGGTCAAACACTCCAGCCAAACACCACCCCGTCTTTCCCCTACTTCACGATTATGAAGGAGAGATTATACCGAGTGACGCAGGACACTCAAACTAAAGAGCAAGTCATGCAGCTTTTGATTCCAAAGAGCCGCCGGGAATTGGTATTCCAAACAGCTCACTTTAATCCCATGGCTGGACACTTAGGATAGGATAAAACACTAGCCCAAATAATGGCCCAGTTCAATTGGCCAGGGATTCGCGGTGATGTCCGTAGGTGGTGTACTGCGTGCCGTGAATGCCAGTTAGTAAATCCAGCAGCCATTCCAAAAGCGCCTTTGCGCCCTCTCCCATTAATCGAGACCCCGTTCGAAAGAATTGGGATGGATCTCGTCAGGCCATTAGATCGGTCAGCACGAGGGTACCGCTTTATATTAGTTCTGGTGGACTATGCAATGTGAGACCCGGAAGCGGTGCCTCTTCGCAATATCTCAGCATGCAGTATTGCGGAGGCACTTTTCTGCGTTATCTCCCGAGTCGGAATCCCGAAAGAGATTCTGACTGACCAAGGCACCGCGTTTATGTCACGTACAATAAAGGAACTGAATAGGTTGTTGGGTATTAAGCCGATCTGCACCAGTGTTTATCACCCACAAACAGACGGTTTAGTTGAACGGTTCAATCGCACCCTCAAGAATATAATTAAAAAATTCGTAAGTGAGGACGCACGTAATTGGGATAAGTGGTTCGAACCCTTGTTGTTTTCAGTGTGAGAGGTCCCACAAGCCTCTACGGGATTCTCCCCCTTTGAATTGTTATACGGGCGTAAGCCGCCTGGCATTCTAGATGTGCTGCGGGAAAATTGGGAGGAGGGACCTTCACCAAGTAAAAAAAAATCCAATATGTTATTGACCTGCACGCAAAACTCCACACACTCACCCACCTAACCCAGGAGAATTTGCGGCAGGCCCAAGAACGACAAACCCGCCTGTACGACAAGGGTACGCGCCTCAGGGAGTTCACACCAGGAGATAAAGTACTCGTACTGTTGCCCACATCGAGCTCCAAATTAGTCGCCAAGTGGCAAGGATCCTTTGAGGTCACACGGCGAGTCGGGGACATTGACTATGAGGTGAGGCGAACGGACAGGGGTGGGGCATTACAAGTTTACCACCTCAATCTGCTCAAACTCTGGAACGAGGAGGTCCCCGTGGCATTGGTGTCGGTGGTTCCGGAGAAGGCGGAGCTGGGGCCGGAGGTTCAAAAGGGAACATTGGCATCGCGTACCTCTCCGGTCCCCTGTGGAGACCACCTCTCCCCGACCCAACTCACGGAGGTTGCCCAGTTGCAGACCGAGTTTTTGGACGTATTCTCGCCCCTGCCCGGCCGCACCAACCTCATAGAGCACCACATTGAGACACCCCTGGGGGTGGTAGTGCGCAGCCGCCCTTACAGATTACCCGAGCACAAGAAAAAAGTGGTTCGGGAAGAACTCGAGGCCATGCTCGAAATGGGCATCGTTGAGGAGTCCCACAGTGACTGGAGCAGCCCGGTGGTCTTGGTACCCAAGGCCGACGGGTCGGTCCGGTTCTGTGTAGACTATAGGAAAGTCAACGCAGTGTCTAAATTCGACGTGTACCCAATGCCTCGTATTGATGAGTTGCTCGATTGGCTAGGCACACACAGCTCACTTTTACTCAACACTGGATTTAACAAAGGGTTATTGGCAGATCCCCTTGACTCCATTATCCCGAGAAAAAACGACCTTTTCCACACTGTTCGGCTTACACCAGTTCATCACACTTCCTTTTGGGCTGTTTGGGGCACCTGCTATGTTTCAGCGGCTGATCGATAGGGTCCTCCGCCCCCACACCACCTATGCTGCTGCGTACCTTGACGACATCATTATTTATAGTAATGACTGGCCGCAGCACCTACAACACCTGAGGGCCGTCCTTAGGTCGCTGAGGCGGGCGGGTCTCACAGCCAACCCGAAGAAGTGTGCGATTGGGCGGGTGGAAGTATGGTATCTGGGCTTCCACTTGGGCAATGGGCAGGTGCGTCCCCAAATTAACAAGACTGCAGTGATTGCGGCCTGCCCGAGGCCCAAGAACAAAAAGGGGGTGAGACAGTTCCTGGGGCTGGCTGCCTATTATCATAGGTTTATACCTAATTATTTGGATGTCACCAGCCTGCTGACTGATCTCACTAAAAAGGGGGCACCAGATCCGGTCCAGTGGATGGAGCAATGCCAGCGGGCTTTTTCTAAGGCAAAGGCTGCACTTTTTGGGGGGCCACTGTTACACTCCCCTGACTTTTCTCTCCCTTTTATTTTGCAGACAGACGCGTCGGACAGAGGGCTGGGGGCTGTTTTGTCCCAGGAGGTGGAGGGGGAGGATCGCCCAGTGCTGGATATTAGTCGAAAGCTGTCAGTGCGTGAGGGGTGCTACAGCACCATAGAGAAGGAGTGCCTGTCCATCAAGTGGGCAGTCCTTGACCTCCGTTCCTACTTGCTGGGGCGCCCTTTCACCCTCTGTTCAGACCACCCACCCCTCCAGTGGCTCCACCGCATGAAGGATGCCAAAGTGCGGATCACCCGTTGGTATCTGACACTCCAACCCTTTAACTTCAAGGTGGTCCACAGGCCAGGGGTGCAAATGGTCATGGTGGACTTCCTCTCCGGTCACGGGGGGGGAAGTCGGCTGTGGGCCGGATGGCTGCCCGGCATGAGTCGGGCGGTGGGAGTATGTGGCAGTGGGGGCATGGCCAAGCGTCAGTCTGTGACCGGAAGGCGGAGTCAGGGAAGGTAAGTGGCAGAATCACTACACCTGAGGTTGATTAATGTGTTTGTGTGTCTTCCCCAGTGACCTCGCCCTATTTAAGGAAGAGAGCGAGAGCAGAAAGGGTTCGCTCCCCAACCAGATGACTGGAGTGTGTGTGTGTGTGTGTGTGTGTGTGTGTGTGTGTATAAGTATAGTTAAGGCTGAAAAGCTGTAATAAAGGGGCTTTGTGAACTGAGTTCTGGCCTGCCATCCTTCTGTGCTCCACCCACCCATCCGAATTGCTACACTATCAAAGTCTGATCTTCACAACACATTTGTGGAAGTGTATCATGGCATGAACAAAGGAGATTTCTGATGACCTCAGAAAAAGTGTTGTTGATGCTCATCAGGCTGGAAAAGGCAACAAAACTATTTCTAAAGATTTTGGACTCCACCAATCCACAGTCAGACAAATGGTGTACAAATGGAGGAAATTCAAGACCATTGTTACCTTCCCCAGGAGTGGTCGATGAACAAAGATCACTCCAAGAACAACGCGTTTAATAATGGGTGAGGTCACACAGGAACCAAGGGTAACTTCTCAGCAACTGAAGGCCTCACTCTCACTGGCTAATGTTAATGTTCATGAATCCACCATCTGGAGAACACCGAACAACAATGGTGTGCATGCCAGGCTTGCAAGGAGAAAGCCACTGCTCTCTAAAAAGAACATTGCTGCTCATCTGCAGTTTGCTAAAGATCATATGGATAAGCCAGAAGGTTATTGGAAAAAAGTTTTGTGGATGGATGAGACCAAAATAGAACTTTTTGGTTGAAATGAGAAGTGTTATGTTTGGAGAAAGGAAAACACTGCATTCCAGCATCTCTCATCTCATCTCATTATCTCTAGCCGCTTTATCCTGTTCTACAGGGTCGCAGGCAAACTGGAGCCTATTCCAGCTGACTATGGGTGAAAGGCGGGGTACACCCTGGACAAGTCACCAGGTCATCGCAGGGCTGACACATAGACACAGACAACCATTCACACTCACATTCACAAATACGGTCAATTTAGAGTCACCAGTTAACTTAACCTGCATGTCTTTGGACTGTGGGGGAAACCAGAGCACCCGGAGGAAACCCACGTGGACACGGGGAGAACATGCAAACTCCGCACAGAAAGGCCCTCGCCGGCCACCAACATCCACCAACATCCCAGAGTTGAAGCTGTTCTGTACAGAGGAATGGGCTACAGTTCCTCCAAGCCGGTGTGCAGGACTGATCAACAGTTATCAGAAACATTTAGTTGCAGTTATTGCTGCACAAGGGGGTCACACCAAATACTGAAAGCAAAGGTTCACATACTTTTGCCACTCACAGATATGTAATATTGGATCATTTTCCTCAATAAATAAATGACCAAATATAATATTTTTTGTCTCATTTCCTTAACTGGGTTCTCTTTATCTACTTTTAGGATGTGTGAAAATCTGATGATGTTTTAAGTAATATTTATGCAGAAATATAGAAAATTTTAAAGGGTTCACAAACTTTCAAGCACCACTGTATATTGTAATCCATGATGTTACCTTCTTCTTCTAACATTTATGGGCACAATGTCTTAATATGAGCTATACATCTTAAGTTTGAAATCAGATTCAAGTTGCTTATATCCTCAAGTGACATATGAGTCATGAAAAACTTGCATGGTCATTGGAGGACAGAAATGGATATATATGGACCATGCCACATTCCTCTATTCACAAAATTGGATATTTTGTAAGGTGAGTCTGAGGGTAAAGCCATTATAAATTAAAATAAAAAAAAGAACATGTCCATGGACAAATCAAAGGGTACTCCAAAACACAAAACTAGGAAACAAGGCAAGGGTCAAACACAGCAAGACAAACTATACAAATAGCTCAAAACTTACACAGTGTGACAATTTCTTTTCACGCTGGTTCGCATGGTTCACAAGTAACTTGTTTGTTTTAATTTGTGATGAATAATATAATTCAATCACAAATTTAGTCGCTGTGTAACTTAGCAGATTTATTTTCAGGCCGGTTGGCCTAAAGTATGTGCATCAATGCTGCATATATATATATATATATATATATATATATATATATATATATATACAGGGAGTGCAGAATTATTTGGCAAATGAGTATGTTGACCACATTACCCTCTCTATGCATGTTGGCCTACTCCAAGCTGCATAGGCTTGAAAGCCTCCTACCAATTAAGCATACCAGGTGATGTGCATCTCTGTAATGAAAAGGGGTGTGGTCTAATGACATCAACACCCTATATCAGGTGTGCAAAATTATTAGGCAACTTCCTTTCCTTTGGCAAAATGGGTCAGAAGAGGGATTTGATGGACTCAGAAAAGTCAAAAATAGTGACATATATTGCAAAGGGATGGAGCACTCTTAAAATTGCCCAGCTTTTGAAGCGTGACCATCGAACAATCAAGCGCTTCATTCAAAATAGTCAACAGGGTCGCAAGAAGCGCGCTGAAAAAAAAAAGGCGCAAACTAACTGCCCGTGAACTGAGGAAAGTCAAGCGTGAAGCTGCCAAGATGTCACTCGCCACCAGTTTTGCCATATTTCAGAGCTGCAACATCACTGGAGTGTCAAAAAGCACAAGGTGTGCAATACTCAGGGACACGGCCAAGGTAACAAAGGCTGAAAAACGACCACCACTGAACAAGACACACAAGATGAAATGTCAAGACTGGGCCAAGAAGTATCACAAGACTGATTTTTCTAAGGTCTTATGGACAGATGAAATGAGAGTGAGTCTTGATGGGCCAGATGGATGGGCTCGTGGCTGGATCAGCAAAGGGCAGAGAGCTCCAGTCCGACTCAGACGCCAGCAAGGTGGAGGTGGGCTACTGGTATGGGCTGGTATCATCAAAGATGAGCTTGTGGGACCTTTTCGGATTGAGGATGGCATCAAGCTCAACTCCCAGTTCTATTGTCAGTTTTTGGAAGACACCTTCTTCAAGCAGTGGTACAGGAAGAAGTCAGCATCCTTCAAGAAAAACATGATTTTCATGCAGGACAATGCTCCATCACACGCATCCAAGTACTCCACAGCATGGCTGGCCAGAAAGGGTCTAAAGGAAGAAAGATTAATGACGTGGCCTCCTTGTTCACCTGATCTGAACCCCATAGAAAACCTGTGGTCCCTCATCAAATGTGAGATCTACAAGGAGGTGAAACAGTACACATCTCTGAACAGTGTCTGGGAGGCTGTGGTTGCTGCTGCACGCAATGTTGATCGCAAACAGATCAAAACACTGACCGAATCCATGGATGGCAGGCTTTTGAGTGTCCTTGTAAAGAAAGGCGGCTATATTAGTCACTGATTTGTTTTTTTTGTTGTTTTTGAATGCCAGCAATGTATATTAGTGAATGTTGAGTTGTTATATTGGTTTCCCTGGTGAAAATAAATGAGTGAAATGGGTATATGTTTGTTTTTTGTTAAGTTGCCTAATAATTATGCACAGTTATAGTCACCTGCACACACAGATATCCTCCTAAGATAGCTAAAACTAAGAAAGCCCTACTCCAACTTCCAAAAATACTCAGCTTTGATATTTATGAGTCTTTTGGGTTCATCAAGAACATAGTTGTTTTTCAATAATAAAACTAATCCTCAAAAATACAACTTGCCTAATAATTCTGCACTCCCTGTGTGTGTATATATATATATATATATATATATATATATATATTGTGGCAGCGGGGGCGTGGTCAAGCACCGGTCTGTGACAGGAGGGCGGAGTTGGGGAAGGTAAGTGGCAGAATCGCTTCACCTGAGTGTCATTAACCTGTGTTTTGTGTGTTCTCCCCAGTAAACCGCCCTATTTAAGGAGGGAGAGCGAGAGCAGAGGGAGACCCGGACGAGACGCTGTGTGTGTGTGTGTGTGTCTCTCGCGCTATTTTGAAAACAGTATTGTAACCCTGAAAAGTGTGGCAATAAAGCCGTTAGACAAACCTGATCTCTGTCCTGCCGTCCTCTGTGCTCCACCCACACGCGATTCTCGCTACAGTGGTGCCGAAACCCGGGATCGTGGAGCACCTGTCCTGCAGCCCCATGGAATCCTCCCCGTTCGCGGACTTGGTCCACGCCCTCGCCACGGCTCAGCAGAGCCAGCACCAGGCGCTCGTCACACTCCGGAAGGAGCAGGAGCGCCGCTTCGAAGCCCTGGTGCTGGCTCAACAGGAAGACCGTGAGGCGTTCCGGCGCCTCCTCGCGTCGGCGGGGTCCACCAGCGCCCCGGCCGCGGGCCCATCTCCCATCACCTTGACTAAGATGGGCCCGCAGGACGACCCCGAGGCGTTCATCGCGTTGTTCGAACAGGTCGCCGAAGCCTCGGGGTGGCCGATGGAACAGCGCGCGGCGCGCCTCCTCCCCCTCCTGACGGGAGAGGCGCAGTTAGCCGCACTACAGCTCCCCGCCGACCACCGGCTGGCCTACGCCGACCTTCGCCGGGCTGTCCTCCAGCGCATGGGGCGCACGCCGGAGCAGCAGCGCCAGCGCTTCCGCGCGCTGCGAATGGAGGAAGTCGGCAGCCCGTTCGCGTTCGGCCAGCAGCTCCGGGACGCCTGCTGGCGGTGGCTGAGGGCCGAAGATCGCGACGCCGAGGGGATCATCGACCAGGTGGCGCTGGAGCAGTTCATCGCCCGCCTACCCGCCGGAACCGCGGAGTGGGTCCAGTGCCACCGCCCGGCGTCGCTGGATCAGGTCGTAGGACTGGCAGAGGATCATCTGGCGGCTGTCCCGGCGGCAGGACAACGGATGTCTTCTTCTCTCTCCTCCTCTCTCTCTCTCTCTCTCTCCCCCCTCCTCCCGTGTCCCGTCCTCGCCCCATTCCCCCACCACGGAGGCGGGGGCCGGCCCCACCCCAGCCGGCCCGCCGCACCCGTGGTGCCCTCCCGTTTCTCCCTTCTGTGTCTGTCTCTCCCCCCCCTCAGGTGAGTGACCCTCAATCCACAGCTGCAGAGGGGAGGCCCGGGCCGGTTTGCTGGTGCTGCGGGGAACCGGGCCACCTGCAGCAACAGTGTGCCGCGATGGAGGTGGGGGCGGTGGTGCAGATCCCCGACGCGCCAGAGGCTGCCCTCGATCAGGCCGGAGCATATCGCATACCGGTAAGTGTACAAGGGGCGACCTATCAGGCGTTGGTGGATTCGGGTTGCAACCAGACCTCGATCCGCCAAAGCCTGGTGCAAGACGAGGCATTGGGGGGAGCACAAGGGGTGAAGGTGTTGTGTGTGCACGGGGATGTTCACTGCTACCCGTTGGTGTCGGTCCACATACATTTCAGAGGGGACAAATCTATAGTGAAGGCGGCGGTTAATCCTCGCCTTACCCACTCTTTAATCTTGGGGACTGATTGGCCGGGATTCCGGGGGTTGATGGCACACCTAGTAAAGAGTGGGTCCTGCCGGTTAGCCGGGGGGGGTCCCGGTGTCGTTTTGGCTGGAGCTGCGGTCGCAGGGCCGTCTACGTCATCTCCGCGACAGAGTGAGGGGCCCCCGGCTCCTCCTCTTTCTATTGGGGAATCCCTCGCGGATTTCCCACTGGAACAATCGCGAGACGAAACTCTGCGACACGCGTTTGACCAAGTGAGAGTAATCGATGGTCAAACGCTCCAGCCGAATGCCACCCCGACCTTCCCCTATTTTTCCATTTTAAAAGATAGGTTATACCGAGTGACGCAGGACACTCAGACGAAGGAGCGTGTCACCCAGTTGTTAATTCCAAAGAGCCGTCGGGAATTGGTATTCCAGGCGGCTCACTTTAATCCCATGGCGGGACACCTCGGGCAGGATAAAACACTCGCCCGGATGATGGCCCGATTCTATTGGCCGGGGATTCGCGGCGACGTCCGTAAGTGGTGTACGGCGTGCCGCGAATGCCAGTTAGTAAATCCAGCGGCCATTCCAAAAGCGCCCTTGCGCCCCCTACCATTAATCGAGACCCCGTTTGAACGAATTGGGATGGATCTCGTCGGGCCATTAGATCGGTCAACACGAGGGTACCACTTTATATTGGTTCTGGTGGACTATGCAACGCGATACCCGGAAGCGGTGCCTCTTCGCAATATCTCCGCACGTAGTATTGCAGAGGCCCTCTTCCATGTCATCTCCCGGGTCGGAATCCCGAAAGAGATTCTGACTGATCAAGGCACCTCGTTTATGTCACGAACACTGGCCGAACTGTATGGGCTACTGGGTATTAAGCCGATCCGCACCAGCGTGTATCACCCACAAACGGACGGTTTAGTCGAACGGTTCAACCGCACCCTCAAGAATATTATCAAAAAATTCGTAAGTGAGGACGCACGTAACTGGGATAAGTGGCTCGAACCCTTGTTGTTTGCAGTGCGAGAGGTCCCCCAAGCCTCCACGGGGTTCTCCCCATTTGAATTACTGTATGGGCGTAAGCCGCGCGGCATCTTAGATGTACTGCGGGAAAATTGGGAGGAGGGACCTTCACAGAGCAAAAATGAAATTCAATACGTTATGGATCTGCGCGCAAAACTCCACACGCTCACCCACTTAACTCAGGAGAATTTGCGGCAGGCCCAGGAATGGCAAACCCGCCTGTACAACAAGGGCACGCGCCTTAGAGAGTTCACTCCGGGAGATAAGGTACTCGTCCTGTTGCCCACATCGAGCTCCAAATTAATCGCCAAGTGGCAAGGGCCCTTCGAGGTCACACGGCGAGTCGGGGACGTCGACTATGAGGTTAGGCGAACGGACAGGGAGGGGGCGCTACAGATCTACCACCTCAATCTGCTGAAGCTCTGGAATGAGGAGGTCCCCGTGGCGTTGGTGTCGGTAGTTCCGGAGAAGGCGGAGCTGGGGCCGGAGATCCAAAAAGGGTCATTGGCATCTCGCACCTCTCCGGTCCCCTGTGGAGACCACCTCTCCCCGACCCAACTCACGGAGGTCGCCCAGTTGCAGGCCGAGTTTTCAGATGTGTTCTCACCCCGGCCCGGACGCACCAACCTCATAGAACACCACATAGAGACGCCCCCGGGGGTGGTAGTGCGTAGCCGTCCTTATAGATTACCCGAACACAAAAAAAAGGTGGTTCGGGAAGAACTTCAGGCCATGCTCGAAATGGGCATCGTCGAGGAGTCCCACAGTGACTGGAGCAGCCCGGTGGTCTTGGTTCCCAAGGCCGACGGCTCGGTCCGGTTCTGTGTGGACTATAGAAAAGTCAATGCGGTGTCTAAATTCGATGTGTACCCAATGCCTCGTATTGATGAGCTGCTTGATCGACTAGGCACGGCTCGCTTTTACTCGACACTGGATTTGACGAAGGGATATTGACAGATCCCCTTGACTCCATTATCCCGGGAAAAAACGGCCTTTTCCACACCGTTCGGCTTACACCAGTTCGTCACACTTCCGTTTGGGCTGTTTGGGGCGCCCGCTACGTTTCAGCGGCTGATGGACCGGATCCTCCGGCCCCACGCCACCTATGCGGCCGCTTACTTAGACGACATAATCATTTATAGTAATGACTGGCAGCGGCACCTGCAACACCTGAGGGCCGTCCTTAGGTCGCTGAGGCGGGCGGGGCTCACTGCCAACCCGAAGAAGTGTGCGATTGGGCGGGTGGAAGTACGGTATCTGGGCTTCCACTTGGGTAACGGGCAGGTGCGTCCCCAAATTAATAAGACAGCAGCGATTGCGGCCTGCCCGAGACCCAAGACCAAAAAGGGGGTGAGACAGTTCCTGGGGCTGGCTGGCTATTATCGTAGGTTTATACCTAATTATTCGGACGTCACCAGCCCGCTGACTGACCTCACTAAAAAGGGGGCGCCAGATCCGGTCCAGTGGACGGAGCAGTGCCAGCGGGCTTTCTCTGAGGTAAAGGCTGCACTGTGTGGGGGGCCACTTTTGCACTCCCCTGACTTCTCTCTCCCCTTTTTGTTGCAGACGGATGCGTCGGACAGAGGGCTGGGGGCCGTTTTGTCCCAGCAGGTGGGGGGAGAGGACCGCCCAGTGTTGTACATCAGCCGGAAGCTGTCAGTGCGTGAGGGGCGCTACAGCACTATCGAGAAGGAGTGCCTGGCCATCAAGTGGGCGGTCCTCGCCCTCCGTTACTACCTGCTGGGGCGCTCTTTCACCCTCTGTTCGGACCACGCGCCCCTCCAGTGGCTCCACCGCATGAAGGATGCCAACGCGCGGATCACCCGTTGGTATCTGGCGCTCCAACCTTTCAACTTCAAGGTGGTCCACAGGCCGGGGGCGCAGATGGTCGTGGCGGACTTCCTCTCCCGTCAAGGGGGGGGGGGAGTCGGCTGCGGGCCGGACGGGCGCCCGGCCTGAGTCGGGCGGTGGGGGTATGTGGCAGCGGGGGCGTGGTCAAGCACCGGTCTGTGACAGGAGGGCGGAGTTGGGGAAGGTAAGTGGCAGAATCGCTTCACCTGAGTGTCATTAACCTGTGTTTTGTGTGTTCTCCCCAGTAAACCGCCCTATTTAAGGAGGGAGAGCGAGAGCAGAGGGAGACCCGGACGAGACGCTGTGTGTGTGTGTGTGTGTGTGTGTCTCTCGCGCTATTTTGAAAACAGTATTGTAACCCTGAAAAGTGTGGCAATAAAGCCGTTAGACAAACCTGATCTCTGTCCTGCCGTCCTCTGTGCTCCACCCACACGCGATTCTCGCTACAATATATATATATATATATATATATATATATATATATATATATATATATACAGAGAAAGAGAGAGAGAGACAGTTGGGGGGGGGGGGGGTAGCTGGCCCAAGGCCCTTTCCACTTTCCACCACCATATGTCCCTCTCTGACTACACTGTAATGGATGATATGTTATCTTAACATTGTGAGACCAGATTCAAAGTGCTAATATCCTCAGGTGACATATGAGTCACTTGTCTGATCATGGGAGGACAGAAATGCATATAAATGGGACATGCCTCATCCCACTACTGACACAATTGGATGTTTTGCAAAGTGACTCTGAGGGTAAAGCCATTTTAAATTAAAATAAAATGAACATTTACATGGACAAATCAGTAACTGTTCTGGCCCCTCTTTTATGTTTCCCACAGGTTTTGAATGGAGCAACAACTTTCCAATAACACATTCAGTTTCAACCTTCAAATTGCCAGATTTGATGTTCCTCCTCAAGCCATTTACCCTGTTTTTATTATTGGAGCTCTGATCTATTTGTTTGCAGTGTTCTGTAATGTAACAATTCTAGCATTGATTGTTACCCAGCAAAGCCTTCATAAACCAATGTTTTACATTATGTTCAGCCTTCCTTTGGCAGATTTAATGGCAATTACATGTGCCTTACCCAGAGTGCTTCTGGATATTGTAACCCAAACAAATACGGTCTACTATCCAACGTGTGTCCTGCAGGGGTTTTTGCTTCATTTGTCTGGAACTAGTGTACTTTTTAACCTGGCAGCCATGTCATTTGATCGCTATATAGCAATATGCAAGCCACTGAGGTATAACTCTATCATGAGTCCATACACAGTTGGTGCTGTGATAGCTCTGGTTTGGGGCCTTGACATTGCCTTGATTGTTGTGTTGTTTGCCCTTCAGGCAAGACTTCCGAAATGTAAGACAATAATTTTTAATGTGTATTGTAGCAATAATACACTGTTAATGCTTTCATGTGGTGGTGACCTAACTGTCAACAATGTTTATGGATTAGCTATAGCTGGATTTGGGCAGGGCGTTAGTGTGACTTTTCAATTATTCTTCTATTTACAAATTCTTAAAGCCTGCGTTTTCCACACACAAAGTGATGCTAGAAGTAAAGCTATAAATACGTGTTTAGCACAGATAATTACCTTTGTTCTGTATGAAATAGTTTCTACCTTTACCATAGTTTCATATCGTTTTCTGAATATACCACCCACTGCACAAAAAATATGTGGCATGCTGATTTTCACACTTCCTCCAGTTTTTAATCCAATTATATATGGAATGAAAACAAGAGACATCAGAAATTCATTCATCATAGTTTTGAAAAAACAAAAGGTAGTATTTAAATAATTTTGAAACAATTTTTTTGTTTGTTTTGTATAAGCATAACACAGTTTATTTTTGTTTGCTCTGTTTAAATATAATAGTTTTTAATCTGCTATGACCTCTTTAAATGCATAATTCAAACAAACACATAAAAGATCACTTTTCCTTTTGTCTACCCTGGGTATATTTTGATATACTTATTTCCTCTGAACGAATCTGAATTCATGCTAAATCAGATAATATTTGTGAAAATGAATAGACTTGCCCTCCCCAATAGAAATATATGAATACATTGTTTTCAGAAACAAAATTAAGCAAATGGTTCTTTGTTCATGTTGCATATTAAACATGCTTTGTATGGAATTGGAGGTATAAATGTCCACATATACATTAGCATTTGACATCCACATTGCATCCCTCTACCATTGACATTTGAATAATTGTGTAGTAAAGGTTGTTTGTAGGTTAAAGGAAAGGTTCAGTCCTATTTTCCACTTTTAGGGTATTCACTCATGTGTAAGCACTCTACGGTAATTCTTTCCCTCTGTGATGACAATAAATGTGCAAGGCCTGATGTTTATTTGGCTTTCACAGATATGTCATGTACGATAGGTCATCAAGTGATTTGAATATGCAGGACTTAAACAACAGATGATGATCCAATCCAAAAATCAATGTCCATATAACAAGCATGGCACAGTAATCAAGCCAGAAGATGATACCAGAGGCCAGAGGGTACTTTAAAACACAAAAGCAGGAAACAAAGCAAGGGTCAAACACAGCAAGACAAACTAACCAAATAGCTCAAAACTTACACAGTGTGACACTTTCTTGTCACGCTGGTTCACATGGTTCACAAGTAACTTGTTTCTTTTTATTTGTAATGAATAATATAATTCAATCACAATTTAGTAGCTGTGTAACTTAGCAGATTTATTTTCAGGCTGGTTGATCTAAAGCATGTGCATCAATGCTGCAGTTTAAATCAAGAAAATATATTTTTTTAATTATTATTTTTGAAGTGAAATTCAAATGTAATGACTTAGAGAGCTAAGTCAGCAGAAAGATATTTATTTCAGGCAACTGAAATAACCCAAGGAAGCAATAAACCCTGAACAAGAGCAAACATTATCATGTAGATTTTATTTATTAGTTACAACTTTTATCAGTAATCCAGTTCCAACAAGTTACGATTGCCATTCGGGGTAGCTTGAATGTAATTAAATGTAACGCATTAAACAGAACAGTCAGTAACTGAAGAATGTTCTTTCATTATCTTTTTTTCATAACATGTTTTTGTTCTTTCTTTCTTTCTTTCTTTCTTTCTTTCTTTCTTTCTTTCTTTCTTTTCTCACTGGGTTTGCTATTTAGAATGAAACAGACTGATTCTAATATGTTAGATTTCCATTTTTAAGGTTCCATAACATGACATTGAATGCAACACACACACACACACACACACACACACACACACACACACACACTCCTTAAAATATTATACTTGGTCATTTATTTATTGAGGAAAATGATCCAATATTACATATCTGTGAGTGGAAAAAGTATGTGAACCTTTGCTTTCAGTATCTGGTGTGACCCCCTTGTGCAGCAATAACTGCAACTAAACGTTTGCGGTAACTGTTGATCAGTCCTGCACACCGGCTTGGAGGAATTTTAGCCCATTCCTCCGTACAGAACAGCTTCAACTCTGGGATGTTGGTGGGTTTCCTCACATGAACTGCTCGCTTCAGTTCCTTCCACAACATTTCCATTGGATTAAGGTCAGGACTTTGACTTGGCCATTCCAAAACATTAACTTTATTCTTATTTAACCGTTCTTTGGTAGAACGACTTGTGTGCTTAGGGTCATTGTCTTGCTGCATGACCCACCTTCTCCTGAGATTCAGTTCATGGACAGATGTCCTGACATTTTCCTTTAGAATTCGCTGGTATAATTCAGAATTCATTGTTCCATCAATGATGGTAAGCCATCCTGGCCCAGATGCAGCAAAACAGGCCCAAACCATGATACTACAACCACCATGTTTCAGAGATGGGATAAAGTTCTTATGCTGAAATGCAGTGTTTTCCTTTCTCCAAACATAATGCTTCTCATTGAAATCAAAAAGTTCTATTTTGGTCTCATCCATCCAAAAATTTTTTCCAATAGCCTTCTGGCTTGTCCACATGATCTTTTGCAAACTGCAGACGAACAGCAATGTTCTTTTTGGAGAGCAGTGGCTTTCTCCTTGCAACCCTGCCATGCACACCATTGTTGTTCAGTGTTCTCTTGATGGTGGACTCATGAACATTAACATTAGCCAATGTGAGAAAAGCCTTCAGTTGCTTAGAAGTTACCCTGGGGTCCTTGGGGACCTTGCTGACTATTACATGCCTTGCTGTTGGAGTGATCTTTGTTGGTCAACCACTCCTGGGGAGGGTAACAATGGTCTTGAATTTCCTCCATTTGTACACAATCTGTCTGACTGTGGATTGGTGGAGTCCAAACTCTTTAGAGATGGTTTTGTAACCTTTTCCAGCCTGATGAGCATCAACAACGCTTTTTCTGAGGTCCTCAGAAATCTCCATTATTCGTGCCATGATACATTTCCTCAAACATGTGCTGTGAAGGGCGGCACGGTGGTGTAGTGGTTAGCGCTGTCGCCTCACAGCAAGAAGGTCCTGGGTTCGAGCCCCGGGGCCGGCGAGGGCCTGTCTGTGTGGAGTTTGCATGTTGTCCGCGTGGGTTTCCTCCGGGTGCTCCGGTTTCCCCCACAGTCCAAAGACATGCAGGTTAGGTTAACTGGTGACTCTAAATTGACCGTAGGTGTGAATGGTTGTCTGTGTCTATGTGTCAGCCCTGTGATGACCTGGTGACTTGTCCAGGGTGTACCCCGCCTTTCGCCCATAGTCAGCTGGGATAGGCTCCAGCTTGCCTGCGACCCTGTAGAAGGATAAAGCGGCTAGAGATAATGAGATGAGATGAGATGTGTTGTGAAGATCAGACTTTGATAGATCCCTGTTCTTTAAATAAAACAGGGTGCCCACTCACACCTGATTGTCATCCCATTGACTGAAAACACCTGACTCTAATTTCACCTTCAAATTAACTGCTAATCCTAGAGGTTCACATACTTTTGCCACTCACAGATATGTAATATTCGATCATTTTCCTCAATAAATAAATGACCAAGTGTTATATTTTTGTCTCAATTGTTTAACTGGGTTCTCTTTATCTACTTTTAGGACTTGTGTGAAAATCTGATGATGTTTTAGGTCATATTTATGCAGAAATATAGAAAATTCTAAAGGGTTCACAAACTTTCAAGCACCACTGTACATACACACACACACACATATATATATATATATATATATATCAGTGTTCTCCCAAGGATTAAAATAAACCCCTTTGTTTTGGGTTCCCACAGGCCACCCTGTGCGGCCCATACGGTGGAGAGTACATAGATGAGCCGGGGAGAGTATGAGAGGGGGGTATTGTTGGAGGAGTCCAGGGGGCCTCCCCGGAAATTTTTGAAAAAAGGGACACATCTGGTGGCCTCTGGTGACTTTTAGGAGCATTTTATGGTGGTACTGACACTGTCAGTTTTTACTGTTAACATGGTTGAAATGATTGCTACAACAATTGGAGGTCTGTGATGCTGTGTTTTGCAGCATGGGGTTCACATGAGCAATAAATAAAGTCTTCATCTGACAACAATATAGTATATAATAATGTTTTGGGGTTTTTTACTTCTTTTTTTTTTTTTTTACCCGAACCACTGCCAGAACACAACTAAACAAAACTGTAAATGAGTTCTGTTGCAGTTAGAAAAAAAATAATAATACCCCTGTAGAATGCATTTACTGCACAAATGGCCTTTATACTTAGGCCTACTTAGTACTTCAAACACCAAAAGCACCTTAGAATAAACAACACGCCCAAGCAATAATTCTGTGACTAGTACATGTAATTATTGTATTAATTAATAATGTAATTATTGTACCATCCACTATTAGGTAAAATTAAAATAAAATCTTACAATATTGTTTGAATATCTAGATAAAGATATTTTGTTATTTTACAAAAAACAACACTTCAGATATAATTTTAAGAATCACTGCATAGATTATAGAGTGCAAATACAGTAGCTGTGTAATTAGATGTGCTTGGGGTTGCTGAGACATGGAGGGCCAACAATACCATCTAGCCCACAATTCAGGTAGGAGTCCTTTAAGAGTAAATGCTTTGGCTTTCGCAACATCCATTCCCAAAAGCTGATGTCGGGAAAAAGTCTTTTAACAAAGAATGTTTTCTTGCTTTTGTAGGGTTTTTTTTTTTAAAGGCCAAGAGAAATGTACCTCTTTCCCCCTTGGTTAATAATAGTACAAGTCCTGACAATGAAAACTTATCATTTAAACCCTCATCGTAAATGTTGGGAACATTCAGAATTTGTTGAGTTTAAATTTTCTTGCCAAGGGAATCCCAGTACCAATGTCGCCATCATTAGCTGGCTTTCAGGCGACATCAGGAGTGTGAGTGGTTTTACCTGCAGTTTTTCCACTTACTTCCACACACTGTAGCTCCTGTCCGATTTTCTGCTAGATTACATTCATTTTGATGGAAACTTGTGAAAGAACACAATGTAGAAAGAGACACAAATTGTTAAACTACAATCTACGACTGTTATGGAGAAGAAGGGGGAGAGAAAAAAAGGAAAAGTGCCCAGAAAGCAATGTATCACTGCCAAGTGCAGCAACAGAAATGTGGTGGAGGGAGTGGCCCTGTTCCTTTTCCCAAAAGATAAAGGTAATCACTAATTAGTCGAGACTTTGCTACAATGAACTGCAAAGCATTTTGTTTCCAACATACTGGAATACTACTAAGTTGAGGAATGCATCTTCAACTTCCAGTCATCCAAACCCCCGGCTTTTGTCTGCAAATATATCCTCTACTGTGCAGTTTAGAGAATAGTTGCCTATGTCAAGGGACTCTATAAACCTCACTGAATTTAACTCCTTTATCACAGAAAAATGAATTTGTCTTGTCCTTTAAATGCCCTTCCATGTCGAGAATCTTCAGGGAAAAAAAGGTATATTCCAAAATGTAGCTAACGCTAATGTTGGCTACAAATCTACACCGTCACTCCAGTCATTTCGAGGAATTTTGGCTGGATCATAATGGCTTATAAACTCGAATTTCTGTGTAGGTCTATGTTTGCTTCTTTCTGACTAAGATTATCCAAGTAATCCAGTTAGTGTTGCCACCTGTCCCAGTTTTTCCTGATTGTCCCAGATTTTCATGGTCTGTACCGGGAAAAAAAAAAAATTCGGGACACTGACTGTCCTGTTTTTTTGTACATGATGGGCAAAATGTGTATTTCAACTTGCGAGCCAGCTGAGAACCAGTTTGCTTTTCCATAGCTCGCCGTGCTAAGCGGAGCCACGTCATTACGTCGCTGAATACGTCATTACGTCGCTGTATACGTCACTTACATCGCTGTATACGTCAGTTACAGCGCTACGTTTACATAAACCTTGGTGCGAATATCAAAGCAAAAACAACAATAATAATAATTAAAGCCGCAAGCTGCCTCGACGGGCCCTCGCGCCAGCGGCCAAGGGGGGCGGGGGCATGCATCCCCGCGAAAGACCTTCCACAGCTTCTTCGGCAAGAGACAGTACTCCCACAATGGCGACAAAGCACAGAATTGGACACAGAGTACACGGTGCGCTGAGATGTTGTCATGGACAGAACATTTTATGCCATGGCTTCCCAACCAAATTAATGTATTTACCTCATCATTCACCAAGCTATAGCTACATAGGATTGTCTTCTGTTAGACATCTATTAGTCTGTATGTAACGGTACAACACTTGCTCCCGACTGCCTACCCATTCCCCACAAGTCATGTGTGTTTAAGGCAACCAAAACAACATACTCCTGGTGCCTCATGATTGTAAACACCTCTCCTGCAACTGCTAGAGCGCAATGAGCGCCCCCAGTGGTGAAAGTTCACCAAATTTGGTCTACATGTCAAGGGACCTATGAAGAGTTGTTGGGTCAAGTTTGATCAAGTTTGACCAATCAGAAGCCGAGATATAAATTGTTGCCTGAAAACAGCGCCCCCAGTGGCAAAAGTTCACAAAATTTGGCACATATGTCAGGTGACCTGTTAAGAGTGTGCGGATCAAGTTTGATCAAAATTGAGTAAATAGAAGATGAGATATTGATTTTTGAAGAATAAATGTTTTGGTTTTTCCCATGTCAGTAGGTGGCGCTATGCTGTACATGAGCGATTATGAGTTGGAAAAATAAGTGTCTACAACAGCAACGTACTATCACAAGGTAGTGGTGTGAAGGAAAAGCATTATGGAATTATTTACCAAAAACCCGTTTTGGAGCAATTGCGTCGGCCAAAAACAGCGCCCCCCATGGACGAAAATTCCCAAAATGTGGTATACATGACATGGGAGGTAGTAAGAGGGTGGCCGTGAAGTTTGACCAAATTTGAGGAAAGATTGGAATTTTTGCCCAAAAATAGCGCCCCCAGTGGCGAAATATCACAGAAATTGGGTAACATGTCAGAAGCCCAATGAATGATGTGCGTGTGAAGTATGAGCAGTTTTGAGCAATCAGAAGATTTGTTATGAATTTTTTAGCATGTAAAATTTTGAAGTGAAAATTGATTGACGTATAACTTATGAACAGTTTACCCTACGTGAAACGTATTTAGCAACATTTGTCAGCCATGTCTGTTGATGATGTGTATCAATTTTGGTGATGTTCCTATGAACGGTCTAGGAGGAGTTGCGCCGTCTTCGTGGCCATGCATTTCGCACAAAAGTGAAATTACCTCACTTCCTGTTGGGCGTGGCTAATGCATTGGCATTACATTTTTGTCCAGCTTAGTGAGATACATATGCGTACCAAAGGGCATGCCACTACTACAAACTACATGGCAACCAGGCACCTTAAAGCGAGAGGCAAAAATCACAACACGTTAGGGGGCGCTATAGAGGCCCCGAGGCCCGCCTGGATCTGGGCTTCTGGTTCTCAGTAGCGGTGGCAGTCCAAGAAAAAGGGGCAAAATTTCGAGCGTTGTCGACCATGGCAAGCGCCCCAATAAGGGTCTTGTAAAGAGTTTGCCTGCCAAGTTTGACAAATCAGAAGCTGCAATATCATTTTTGCCATAACCAGCACCCCCAGTGGCGAAAGTGCACAAAATTTGGCGTATATGTCAGGTGAGCTATGAAGAGTTTGCCTATGAAGTTTGATGACAATTGAGCAAATAGAAGATGAGATATAGATTTTTGAAGAATAAATTTTTTGGTTTTTCCCATGTCAGTAGGTGGCGCCATGCTGTACATGAGCGATTATGAGTTGGAAAAATAAGTGTTCACAACAGCAACGTACTATCACAAGGTAGTGGTGTGAAGGAAAAGCATTATGGAATTATTTACCAAAAACCCGTTTTGGAGAAATTGCGTCGGCAAAAAACAGCGCCCCCCATGGACGAAAATTCCCAAAATGTGGTATACATGACATGGGAGGTAGTAAGAGGGTGGCCGTGAAGTTTGACCAAATTTGAGGAAAGATTGGATTTTTTGCCCAAAAATAGCGCCCCCAGTGGCGAAATATCACAGAAATTGGGTAACGTGTCAGAAGCCCAATGAGTGATTAGCGTGTGAAGTATGAGCAGTGTTGAGCAATTAGAAGATTTGTTATGAATTTTTTAGCATGTAAAATTTTGAAGTGAAAATTGATTGACGTATAACTTCTGAACGGTTTATCCTACGTGAAACGTATTTAGTAACTTTTGTCAGCCATGTCTGTAGATGATGTCTATCAATTTTGGTGACATTCCCATGAACGGTCTAGGAGGAGTTGCGCCATCTTCGTGGCCATGCATTTCGCACAAAAGTGAAATTACCTCACTTCCTGTTGGGCGTGTCTAATGCATTGGCATTACATTGTTGTCCGGCTTAGTGAGATACACATGCATACCAAATGGCATGCCACTACTACAAACTATATGGCAACCAGGCACCTTAATGCGGGAGGCCAAAATCACAATGACTTAGGGGGCGCTATAGAGGCCCTGAGCCCCGGCCAAGTTTGGGCTTGTGGTTCTGAGTAGCGGTGGCAATTCTCGGAACTGGCGCCAAATTTCGTGCGTTTTCGCCCATGGCAAGCGCCCCGAAAATGGCCCAACAGCGGAGAAAAATAAAGAAGAAGAAGAAGAAGAAGACGGAAGAATAATAATAGTGAACTCTTACAAGAACAATAGGGCCTTCGCCCTATAGGGCTCGGGCCCTAATAATAATAATGGATGACTTTGTGTTTGTACAGCTGCTGCTTCTCGTCGCTTAAAAATGGCGATCTTTCACGGTCTTGTTACAACTCCGCCCCCCGCTGATGTAAGCGGTTCTTTCCTCTGGCCCAGCAGAGAGTTGGTGCTAGCCTGGAACTGTTTTTTCTGGCCCCAGAGCCAGTTCTTTGTCAGTGGAAACAGAAAACCCGGTTCCAAACTAAGCATTGGCCCCGAACCAGCCCTGGAACTGCTTTGGTGGAAAAGGGGCAATGGAGGATGCTTGGACTGATAAAAGAAACAGACTCTCTGTTGCAATGGTGAAGGCTGAGCTTCAAGTCAGGCTAAACTTTCAGTTGTCCTGTACTGAGTTCAAGACATTCATTGAAAATCAGCCAGGACTCATAGCAGCAGCAAAGAAAAACACCAAATATAAATGGAAGATTAGGTAAGGTTTTGGTGAATTAAATGAAATAGTGTATTGTAGTACATACTCCTGTATGTACTGTATGTGCCCAGTTATATCAGTTAAATGTCCTCCTATGTATTTGTTTAGCCAAGAGCAGCAAGCAGCAGAGGCACAGGCAAGCACAAGCAAAGCACACACCACACTCTAAGCAATCAGGTAAGCTGTTTGACACTACACCTTACATTGTTACATTCAGGTATTCTTAGATACAATGAAAAATTAGATTATTTATTTTTATTCCACATAAGCAAACAAACAGAACTTAATTATGTATTCCCCTTTTACCTGTGCCCACTACTGCCCCCAGGTGTCCACAACCAAAAACTGTTGGAAATAAACCAAAATAATGAAGACCTGCTATATTATGTAAAGCAATTAACTAAACAAATAACTAGCAAAAGCGTCATTTTTACTAATTAGAGCAATACAATTTCAGCGTAGAAGGGCGATTTTTGTCTTGGGTTAGATGTGCGAAGGGCGCCGTTGCTTACAAGCAAAAAGGTTGATTGGATGGTCGAAATGTCCAGGATTTTTGTCAGACACAGGTGGCAACCCTAAATCCAGTAGTAGAGCTTTTTTAGCTGTAACGTTGTTCAGACAACAAACACCGGACATCTTGACTTGGTTTCAGAATGTCAACAGGATGTAAACACAGTTCGCTTCTCCCCCAGGCATAGGGTCCCAATGGTTGCTAAGATTAATGTGACATCAGTGCAAGGGTGCACACCTACGCACTGAAGCATCATGGTACGAGTGCAGCAGCAAAGTGATTGAGGGCGTTTGTTGTGACTGGGTTTTCCCCAGGGGTATTTCCAGTGTGCCTGAGTGCATCATGGCAGCAAACCGGCCCAAAACACTGATTTGCCCCAAACATCAAAACAGAGAAATCTGATGTGACTTTTCAGCGACTGTCAGCATATTTAAACATCTCAGTGTAGAAATTAAAGCATTTCAGCTTTGACATGCAAAAGCACTCTTGGAAAACACTGTCTGTGTATATATATATATATATATATATATATATATATATATATATATATATATATATATATATATATATATATACACAGTGTGCCGTTAGTGCACTCAGATGCACCATGGTTGAGGAACTCCAGTGAGGTCCTGTAGGCAAGGCATAGCCCTTATTGCTTCCTGCCTACCTCCTAAAAATGAGAGACAGAAAAACAAGAGACTGGCTTGGATGTCACCTAGTCGAATAAGGTCCGTATCAGCTGTTGAGGAACCAAGGCAACCTGATGAGAAATTGGCTACTGGAACAAGAGCCATCCACTCATGAACAAAAGCTGAGAACACTGGACTATTGGAATGCTACTATGCAAGTAACCCCAGTGAGAGGGGTTACATGCGAAGGATGTGTGACCAATGCATGCTTCAATACTCAACATCTGCAGTAACACCAAAAGAACGAGTAACTCAGAGTTCCAATCTCCACAAACCACAAACAAAGCAACTGCTATCACAACTAGAGATTGATGAGATACACCTATGGCAAGGAGGAGTCAGGATGCAAGGTCGGGGGGGGGCATCACCATCCCCACACATGGAGATTGAGACTGGGAACCCTCCAGCAACACACACTTTAAGCAAGAGCATGTCTTTAAACCGCATGTTTAAAGACATGCAGTTAGGTTAATATGGGATAGCCTTGGGCTGAGGTGCCCTTGATTGAGGCACCTAACTCCCAACTACTCCCCGGGTGCTGTTAGTATGGCTGCTCACTGCTCTGGGTATGTGTGTGTGCTCATTGCACACGTTTGTGTGCATGTATTTGTGTGTTCATTGCTTCAGTTGGGTTAAATGAGAGAGGAATTTCACAAGCGTGTGATGAATAAAGTTGTTGTTGTTCTTATAATGCACAAGCAGCTGACTGGTAATTGAATTTAGCAACAAAGCTGAACAGCTGGAACCACCATGCCCAGCTACCATGACTGTGTGAAGTACCTACTAAAAAATCTGCTAGAAGATCCGAATGCATCAGTATGAACAATTCCTACTGTGACCATCACTGAGACCAACAAGCTGATATACATCACAGCAACAATGATCCTGGAAATGCTTGGCTTTAAGATGGACACTACCCAGATAGCAAATGATGTTATTTCAATGTTGATATTTGGTCAAGATGGTTGATTTACAGTTATAGTTGAACACTGATGGTGGATCAACCATTAATCAACCACTGATAAAATAAAAAGTTGAAAAAATGTGTTCGGATCAATGTAATGGTTGAAGGAAACATTTGATCAATGTTGAATATATGTTGATTTTGTTGTCATCATACACTGCACCACTGGACGGGAGCCTGGGGTGCACTCTGGGTGAGACCATTTTGTGGGAGGGGGGTTTCCTATATTTCATTGAATTTCATTTATTTAATTTAGAATTTTAATAGAGCACAAGGAACTATGAAGAATAGATTATTATTTATGGTTATGTGCAAATTTTGTGTGTGCAACATGTAAGGAAAAAACGAACAGAAAATTCTACCGTACCGGCCACTATTTGGAATGGTCCAAATAACCATCTCTCAGAAGAACTTTCAGAAGAGCTCGAGCTCCGTTGACGACGAGACTTGCGACCATAGACTGTCCGTGCTTGCGACTGAAGAAATTTGCTTCAACAACACTGGCCAGTTCTCCTCTTTGTGGTAGTGTGGTTAAAAATAGTGATTAAGTGAACATGTGCTTGTACACATGGTACTCTGATGGACAAGAACCCCATCCCACCTCACGCCCAGTGTTCCTGGCATAGGCTCCAGATTCACCACCATACTGAGTAGGATAAAACAGTGACTGAGGATTACTATACAGACTTATTATTACATGTTATGTATTCTCATCTCATTATCTCTAGCCACTTTATCCTTCTACAGGGTTGCAGGCAAGCTGGAGCCTATCCCAGCTGACTATGAGCGAAAGGCGGGGTATCTACACCCTGGACAAGTCGCCAGGTCATCACAGGGCTGGCACATAGACACAGACAACCATTCACACTCACATTCACACCTATGGTCAATTTAGAGTCACCAGTTAACCTAACCTGCATGTCTTTGGACTGTGGGGGAAAACGGAGCAAATATTCAAATATTTTGTTAGTCAGGCAGTTAGAAATTTCTATTTAGATGATGGTTGAATCACTATTGATTCAATGCTGATAGGGTTGAAAATTCAACGTTGATTCAACTCAAATTCAAGGGGACACTTTCAATATCATTTCAACATTATTTCAATGTTTTCTGCCAAATGCTGTTTCAATGTTGATTCAACTGATTTTTGCTATCTGGGTAACCATAAGGTGCAATATCCACCATGGAAGAGAAGGTTGGAGGCTAAGATCAAGGCAACCCATAGAGAAGTTAGCCAGCTATCAGAACTCCAGAAAGGTATGAAAAGGAAAGGACTACCTAAGTAATACAGCAAGCTGTCCATACCTGAGGCCCAAGAGACTGCCAAACCAAGACTCAGCCCTGACTACCCATCTAAGGAGGTACACAAACAAAGCTGAAGCCAGGAGAAAAAAGGGGATGTTCTCCACTCAACGATGAAAGGTGTACACTCAGTGGCAGGGTAATAACAACATGGTTCCAGATCCATGAAGGCTGGAGACTGAACAATAGTGGAAAGGGATATGGGAGGAGGAAACATCACATAACACCAGTGCTGAGCAGCTAGTAGACCTGAGAGCCAAAAAATACAACAATCTCCCTGAACAAGATCCAATAACCATCATTGTGGCAGACATCCAAGTAAGAATCTCAAAAATGAAGAACCAGTCCTGGATATGGTTCATGCCTCCTGTCTTAAGAAGCTAACCTCACTACATGAGCACTGGGCAGCACAGATAAAACAGCTGCTCATGGATGGGACTCAGCCGGAATGGCTGACTAGAAGGTCAAACAGTCCTGATCCTGAAGGACCCACATAAGGAAGGAGTCCCATCCAACTACCGCTTGATAACCTGCCTCTACACAACAAGGAAGCTCCTGTCAGGTATCAAAGCAGAGAAGACAAGCTGGCATATGACTCAGTATATGAGCAAGGCCCAGAAAGAAATTGCTAGGAACACCAGAGGAGCAAAACATCAGCTACTGGTAGATAGTGCAGTAGCTTGAGACTGCAGAACCAGACATACCAATCTGTGCACCCTCTGGATTGACAATAAGAAAGATGATTAAGACTTGATTATGACTCGATGACCCACACATCGGTCTTGGAATGCTTGAAACTGTACAACATCAACAGGACTCTCAGAACCTTCATCAAGAAATCAGTGAGGCTGTGGAAAACAACCTGAGAGGCCAACTTCAAGCCAATAGCACAGGTAACCTCAAGTGCAGCATATATGAAGGAGATGCCCTGTCCCTGCTGCTGTTCTGCATAGGACAGAACCCCTGTTGTCAGATCATCACCAAGAGTGGCTATGGATACAGACTATGAAATGGAGCAAACATCAGCCACCTCCTCTACATGGATGACATCAAGCTGTATTGCCAGGTCTGAGCGAGACATCGACTCACTGATCCACACCAACAGGATCTACAGTAACGACTTCAGAATGTCATCCAGACTAGATAAATGTGCCCAAATGGTAACAAGGAGAGGGAAAGCAGTCAGGACTGAGGGGGTTGTGCTACCAGACAGCATAATAGGAGACATGGAAGACAGCTACAAGAACCTTGGAATCCCGCAGGCTCATGGCAACCATGAAGAGGCCGCTAGGAAAGAAGCAACAATGAAATTCCAACAGAGGGTAAGGTAAGTCTTGAGAAGACAGCTGAATGGGAAGAACAAGGTCCGAGCCATCAACACTTATGCCCTGACAGTCATCAGATACCCTGCTGGCATAATAAGCTGGCTGAAGGAGGAGATAGAGGCCACCAATATCAGGACAAGAAAACTCCTGGCAATGCAAGGAGGATTTCACCCCAAGTCCAGCATCCTGAGGCTGTACACTAAGAGGAATGAAGGAGGCTGAGGACTAGTGAGCGTCAGAGCCACTATCCAGGATGAAACAGCAAATGTCTGCAAGTACATCAGGGAGATGGCCCCAAATGACAAGATGCTTAGTGAATACCTCAGGCAGCAGAAACCAGAGAAGGAAGTGCAAGAGGAACGATCATGGAAAGACAAACCACTGCATGGAATGTACCACCGGCAGATAAAAGAAGTGCCTGATCTTGAGAAATCCTACCAGTGGCTGGATAAAGGTGGACTGGAAGATGGCACAGAGGCACTGATCATACGGTAGCTGCAAAGGAACAGGCCCTAAGCACAAGATCGTTAGAGGTCAGGGTCTACCACACAAGGCAGGACCCTAGGTGCAGACTGTGCAATGATGCTCCAAAGACAATCCAGCAGATAACAGCAGGGTATAAGATGCTAGTAGGAACAGCATACATGGAACGACATAACCAAGTGGATGGCACAGTATACAGAAACATCTGTACCAAGTATGGACTGGAAGTCCCATTGTCAAAGTGGGACATACCTCTGAAGGTGGTTGAGAATAACCGAGCTAAGATCCTGTGGAACTTCCAGATAAAGACAAACTGTTAATGATTAACCAACCAGACATGGAAGTGGTAGACAAACAGGAGAACAAGGCTGTGGTGAGAGATGTGGCAATAGCAAATGACAATAACATCAGGAAAAAGGAACTTGAGAAGCTCAAGAAGTATCAAGGGCTGAAAAAAGAGCTAGAAAAGAAGTGGAAGATGAAGACAACAATGGTCCATGTGGTAATAGGAGCCCTCAGTGCAGTGGCCCCCAAACTGTGAGAGTGGCTCCAACAGATTCCAGGAACAACATCTGAGATCTCTGTCCAGAAAAGTGCAGTCCTAGGAACAGCCAAGATACTGCACAGGACCCTCAAACTCCAAGGCCTCTGGTTGAGGACCCGAGCTTGAGGGAAAAAAAGACCACCCAAAGGAGGGGTCAGTGGGAAATTTATAGATGTGTGTGTGTGTTTGTGCATATATATATATATATATATATATATATATATATATATATATATATATATATATATGAGAAAGAGAGAGAGAATTGAGGGGGGTAGTTGGCCAAGGGCCCTTTCAACCACCATATGTCCCTCTCTGAGTACACTGTAATGCATGATATGTTAACTTAATGTGTCGTGATTTCTCTCAGCCATTTTCAGTTCTTCCCTCGATTAGTTTGTGTTGTGAACTTGTATTCATTTGTTCCAGTTGTGAAGTAATGCCATGTATCATTGCCTGACTTAGCAAACCTTTGTTATTTTTCTCACTACTCTGGTAGTCAAAGTTTTTTTGACTTTGTTCATTACCTGGTGTCATGAATTTACTCTGTCTATTGATTTTGCTCTGTCTCAGTGTTTTGATGATTACTTGAATCTCTGCATATTTTTGACATTGTGTCACTTTTTGAATTGTTTGCCTTTAAGTATAAAACCTCACCTGCAACTGCAATCATCTATGCCACCTGAAAGATTACTTTGCCATTATCAGGATGCAGCAGGTAAACATCCATCCATTATCTATATTGCTTATCCTACTGAGGGTTGCCAATGAGCTGGCACCTATCCCAACTGACTTCGGGTGAGAGGTCTGAGTACATCTTGGGCAAGTTATCAATCTATCATGGGGCTAAAACAAAGAGACAAACAGCCATTCACACCTTTGTGCAATTTAGGGTAACCAGTTGACCAATTCCACATGTTTTTAGACTGTGGGAGGAAACCTGCACAAGGGGAAAAAACAAAACAAAACATGCAAACTCCAGAAAGAAAGGCCCAAGTTGACCAGCAGATTCAGACCCAGAACCATTTGCAGCAGGTAAACAGAACTGGTGAAACTCCAAATTGAATGTACGGCCATTTCTGCTGGCCACGACCCTGAAATAACCACAAGCTAAATGTGGGTCTGGTAAGCTTAGCATTGTTTCCAGGATGCCAGTATTCAACTCAATGGAATTTCCTTGAATAATGCCAATGGGTTTTCCAACTTCATGTGAGGGCAATGAATTCTGGACGGATTCCTTCTACAGTCCAAATTTTATCCTGAAAGCCTTGAGGACCCTCGCCTGATAAGATTGAGTGGATGATGTTAATTCTGTCTCAGCTTATTGGCAGAGCACACTAATGGGGTAAAAACCTGATTCTGTCTCTGCCAGCAAGTTCAAGCCAAAGTTCAAGCTGCAGACTGACAGGGTGTTGGACTTTGCCCTATCGACAGAGATGTATACTAATGAAGTGGAACTACTTACCGTAAGTACTGTACCTAAATACTAAAATGCAGTATCTGTACTTTATTGGAATATTATTTTTTTCTCCTACTTCCACTTTTACTTCACTACATATTTTTGATGAATTTAATACTTTTACTCCGATACATTTTTCATGTGCTGAATCATTACTTATTATTTTTATAAAAACGTTACGAATCATACCAAACCCTTAGTATCAATGCCAGAGCGGTAGATGGCTCTGTCACCAGGTTTGATGAAGCTGGCTCATCATTGGGCGATTCAAGCGATCAAGCTGTATGTAAAAAGACCGCATGCTCCCCTTCCGTCTTTCACACTGCTGCCTGCATGCATTGGGAACACTTAGCATCAGTCTACTGCTCTATTTCGAGATGGAAGAAGACCCAGGAACACCACCATCAACACCAAGTTCTTCGACTTCGAATGATCGTGGCGAGGGTGATGAAAGCGACCACCCCTGGCCCTACTTAGAGTCCATGTTTTCCTTTGTTGGACCAAAAGACAATTCATATCGAATGAAGTGCCTACTCTGCCTCCTGAAAGATTGCAAAATAATGGCCTCCAAAAATTCACTGTCGAATTTGAAGAAACATATCAAGGTAAGTTACAAATATAGCTAATAAACATAATGACACATCAGCTTGAGCTATCAGTAAGCGCTAGCAGCTAGTCACTGGCGTAACGCAAGCACTTGGGGCCCCCCAGCAGCTACTAAAAGTGTGGGCCCCCCTCCCCCCCAAGGCCACCCTGCCATGGCCTCCTCTCTCTCTCCCTCTCTCTCTGTATATCTCTCTTTTGATTGCTGAAAAGTGTGAAAAAAGTGCCAGGGCTCAGCCCCTGACAGCCCAGGCCCATTTAAACACGTATAGGACTGCCTAACCCATAGGCCTAGATGTTTTGTTAATTCATTCATATTCAGTACACCAGCAGAATAGGCTATCCATTTATTACAAATAAATCCAACAATAAAAATGGTGTATGACGTGACAAAGCTCACAGTTCATACAGCTCAGTAAGCAGTAACGATAACAGTAACATTTAATAATGATAATTACATAAGGTTCAATAAGGTTTAGGAAAATAAAAATGAAACTGTTTTAAAAGCCAGAGTATGGTTAAATAAAAAACATCATAAGTTTAAGTAAAAGTTTGCATAAAGAATAAATCTGTCAAACACAGGGGTGCAAGCAACTAACATTTACTCACGTTACTGTTATGAGAAGTTTTATGAGTAATATAAAAATTAGTAATTTTAATTTTACTCAAGTAAATTTTGACCTAGGTATCTTATTCAATTACAGTGGAACCAGGCCTGAAAAGGCCTACTGAGTAAAAATGAAATGCAGCACAATAATAAAACAATCTGGCGGAAATTAAAGAAAATTACGCTACCTTGTGTGCAGTTTTTTTTTTTTTTACTATTTTACATAACCAACCTATCTTGGATCAATGTGTTGTATGATTGCTGGTGGTCATGGAGAACAATATTCAAGAAAAAGAAACATTGAATTTTTGAGAAGAAAGATAATAAAAAGTAACTTTTATTCAAATCCCATTTTAAATCAGGTACTTTTTCACTCATTAGCCTAGAATTTTTCTGTACGCCTACTTTTTCCACCTCTGACCAAACAGAGCATTTACAACTTTGGATGCGCATACTGGTATATGTGGGCACTCCTTCTAGCGCACCTATGAGCGAAATCCCTAACCACACTATTTAAATCCAACTTGCGAGCGCGCCTGTTCTCTATGGAAAGGATGGCTAGACCCCGCAGTCTATCTTGCGACATAGTGCTTCGCAAGTATGTTTTAATTAATTTCAATTTGGAAAATGACCTCTCTGCGGTTGCAACGGTTATGGGTATAGTCAAGAACAATTTGATGGCTGTGGCAACGTCAGGCAAACTGGACAATACGGAACTGTGTTTCACAAAGAGAGTGTGCGCCAAATCTCGGACCCCACCATGTTCAATTTCTTTTAAAGCGGGTCGTAATGCACTTCTAAATGACAGTATCTGATCAGGGAAATCAGCAGATAAGTCGTCATTGTATTGCTCAGCCAGAGTACTTGCATATAATTCACCATCGGATTTCGAGACGAGTTCCTCGGGGCGTAAAAACCTAAACATTCCGCGCCACTTCCCGCATGCCTTCAAACCTGCGACCCACCTGCGCAACGACAATGTCTAAAGTGGCGTAGAAGACTGATACTTTAAAATTCTCCTCTGCATTCAGAAGCCTTTCGTCCTCACACAATTCATCGAAATAGGTTTTCGTACGCCTGTTGCGTTTCTCGGGAAATAAAGGAGAGATTCCCCACAATTTGACCAGGTCTTGGGCAGCTTCTTTGAGGCTGTCATATTCACCTCTGAGTGAAGCAAGGTTGTCAGACACACTTGAGAGATATTGGCTTGCCTGTAGTATGTCCACGTTGTGTTTTTGGAGATGTTGGGAAACAATTTGAGTGGATTCAAGAATTTTACCCTGTATGACCGTTTGAAACACAAATTCAAAGTTTTCCATGCTGGCTTTCAGACCCGTGGCCTCAGCGCGCTCTTTAGACTTTTTGGGCAACAAAGATATTTTAGTTAGCGCTTTCATAACATCTGGGTAACGAAACCGGAGGGCGCGCACCGCATCGTTTCTGGATGCCCAACATGTTGGGCATAGACGTTTAAGAGTTGGCTGCCCTGCCACTTTGAACTGTGCTTCCAAAATTTCCCAACGTTTAATGCTAGCACTGAAGAACTCATACAGTCTCTCTACTGTATTGTAGTATTCTTTCACCTTAGCCACATTCTGGCACGCGTCGTTTAAGACCAGGTTTAAATTGTGAGTAGCACAATGAATGTACATGGTATTTGGCTCCCTATCAGTGATTCTTTTTTGTAAACCAGAGTAGACCCCACTCATTGCGGCTGCGCCATCATATCCCTGTCCTCTGCATTTATTGATAGAAATTCCTTTCATCTCTAACAGCTCGAGAATCATTTTTTCTAAGCCATGTGCGCTTTGATCATGAACTGAATGGAAACCCATGAAACTCTCGTGAATTTGTACGTCTAAGGGCACATCATTGTCATCTTTAGCAACCGTGACATATCGGAGCACTTGGCTTAGCTGATCAACTTTAGAAATGTCTTGTGTTGTGTCCAATATTACAGAATAAAATTCTGCCTCATGGATTTCTTTCACTATTTCGTCTAAGACGTTTTGTGCCATGATCGATATCATTTCGTTTTGAATGTTTGGGCTTAAGTATTTGATTTTTCTTTTACTTTTAATCAACTTCTCTAACACGGGGTCGTAACGTCCAAGAAGTTCAATGTGGGCCAGAAAGTTTCCATTGTTTATTTCTCCAAGTTTCTCATGATGCGCATGGAAAGCAGAGTTGCAGGATGCAAGTGTCAATGTAACATCAGCAATCCTTTTTAATACATCTGACCAAAAATTAACCTCATTCCTAAATTCAGAGGAAATTTGTTCATCGATGGTTAGATTTTGTTGCCAGGTATCATAAACGACAAAGGATGACTAGTGACAACGGGCACATTCGTGCTCTTTGATCTTCCATGATAGACCTTGCCAGTCATTAATTCCGGTTGTCCATGCCAAATTATGACCCACAGACATTCTGTCACCAAACAGCCAACAAGACTGGCAATATACACGATCAAATTTCGGGGAGTAACACAACCATTTCCGTGGGATCTTTGTACCTTTCTTTGACACCCGGTAAAAGTACTCTTTAGAAAAACATCTGCCTCTTGCATCCCTCGGATAGGGACCTTCGTATTTGCATGGTCCTTGCCTTATGATGGACCTCTTTACATCATCATCACAAATATCAACAGGGAAATTAGCCCTGTCACTAGGGTAAGAGTCAGTCTCTACAGCGCATTCCAGAGCGGAAGGAGTCCCAACAGTCTCGCTCCCTGACAGTACTGCTGCCGAGTCAAGGAGCTCTTCTTCATCGGGCCCCGTAATGGGCTCTCCCTCAATTGAAGAATCAACGGCACAGACAGAGATATCTTCTTCACCTGACGCTGTACACTCATCTCTCTCATCACCAGCCATCTGATGCACGGTATTTCCGTCGCCCGACGCTGCAGAAGGGCATGCATCTGTGATCTCACCATCGAACTCTCCCTCGTCTGCTGCTAACCCTTTGAGGAGTACGATTGCATATTAGAACTTAACTT